>NC_041393.1:283981226-283986049 GCF_002162155.2 Triticum dicoccoides | reverse complement strand
GTGCGGATCCGCCGCCGCCATCTCCGCCTCCCCGCCTGGCCGCCGCTGTCCTCCGCCGCCTCTTCCCGGCGACCTCTACGCCGGAGCCCGCGCCGCGCGTCTCCAACGCCGGCCGCGGCGGCCATCGCCGCGCTTCGTCGGTGCCGCCTGCCTCCTCCGCCCCGCGCCTCCCGAGCGCCATGCGCCGCCGTGCGCCTCTGCCTCCATCGCCGCCAATCGCCGGAGCACGCGCCCCTGCCGCCGTGCGCCCGGCCGCCCCGTCTCCTCACCGGCACCGCCGCTCGCCCCCATGCCACGCCGGACCCGTGTCTCGTCCGGCCGGAGCTCCTCCGCCGTCCCGCGCCTTCGGCCGCTCTTCCCGTCGCCTCGCCGACGTTCCTCCTCGCCGGAGTTGGGATCTGACCAGATCTGGACGAGATCCACCGGGATCCCAACGAAACGCGCCGTCGACGCCCCGGATCCCCTCGTCCCGCACGCCTCCGTCCCGCGTTGAATTTCGCGGAGGTATAATTTTCATTCCTGAGATTCTCAGCATTATGTGCCCCTGTTCATTGTATCGTAACTCTGCATCCGTAGCTCCGTTTCGTGCATATGATATGTCAAAATGTTTGTTGAGAGATGCTCTTCATTTCATTACATTGCATCATATTCATTTGAGCTCACGTTGATGCCTGAATCATCGTTGCAAGAGTGCTATATAATGTTGGCTGCTGTCTGTTATCAGAACATGTTCATTTGTCATTTTTGCCATGTTTGATGTGTGCATCCTATGAGGTTGATGTCTACATGTGTTTTGTGCTACATCACGCCATTTTTACAGAGGTGCTTGCCATGTATTTTTGTGATTAATGTGGTGACTAGCACAAGCATGCAAACTAGGCTTCGTGATGTTGCTGATTTCAGTCCCTGTTCTGCTGTTATTTTTATGCCATGTAAACTTGATGCTACAGAGAGATCCAAGCATATTTTGAGATACTTCAGTAAGGATGTTTTGAACATATGGTTTTTCTCTCGCCATTCATGCCCCTGTTTGCAATTATGGAGTAGTCTAGCATGTCATTTTCTTGCTCTTCTTTTGGTATAAAATGTTTCCTGGCAGATTGTTTACATGTTATTCAATTTTGCCAAGGTTGTTGTAGTTGATCCTTGCATGCTATGAACTTGTTCTTGCCTAGGTTAGTTTCATAAACATGTCTTCTTGATGATTATATGCTTATCTTGTCATGCAATGATTTGTGGTGAGTGAATCAAGCTTGTTAAGTAGGGTACTTGCTGTTACTGTTTTGCTAGGCTGAATCTGTTATTTTGTGATGCTATGTAAACCTGTTGCTACAAGTAATTCTATGCATAATCTGGAGATGTTCACTAAGGATGTTTTGTTATACATGTCATGCTCTATCCATCCATGCCCCTAGTTGAATATATAGCTTGTTGTAACTTGTTGTAATCTTGCTCTAAAGTTGCTAAATATTGTTGCTGTCAGCCTGTTAACATTAAGTTCAATATTGCCATGATTGTTGCTAGTGATCCATGTACCCTATGAACCTGCTCTTGCCATGCTTAGCTTCATAAATATGTCTTCTTACTGTTGGTTTCCTTGCCATGCCATGTAATGCTCTGTGCTGAGTGGTACAAGCTCACCAACATGCCTACTTATTGTTGTTCCTGCCATGTATGAATCTGTCATATAACTTGCCATGTTTACATGGGTGCCATCATATCTTCTGATCCTTTTTGGATCATGGACAGTAAAGGACTTTTGTTCTATGCATTTAGTAGTAGCATGATGTGCCTTTGTTTGCCACAATAAGTTCCTGTAACATGTTGTTTGATAGCTCTAAACATTGCAACCTAATGTTATTTCTGCAAAGTCTGAAACTGTTACAATATGCAATCTTGCCATGTGTGTTTGAGCATGTTCTAGTGATTTATGGAGATAGATCAGTGTTAATGTTTTGTTATGCTTTACCTAGACATCATGCCCATGCCTTTTGTTCTTATGTTGAGCTGCTGTAGCATGTTGTTTTGATGCTTGCAAGATGCCTAGTTGCTGTTTTGGACAGCTTGTCCTGTAAACTTGTTTAGAGTGTATGTGTTGAACCGTTGCTCCATTTCGAGTGTGCTCTATATGAAACTTACTTAGAATTGCGTGTAGTTTCATATTATCATGTTGCATCCTTGTTTTGAGGTGTTTGCTTGATGTTTGAGTGCATTTTGCATCAATGTCATGTTTAACTTGTTTTGCTCTTATCTTCTAGGTCGTAGTTCCGAATTAAATGAACTTTATATGTAACCTAGAATCTCATGTAGATCATCTTGGTGCATCTTAACTTGCTGTTTAACAACTTGAACATAAGGTTTATTCAGATCTGGACCAATTTCGAAATTTGCATATGGGGACTTACCGGAATTATTATACGTTGTTCCCGGCCTCATTTAAACTTGCCTTGATGTGTTGCTCTTGTTTGCATCATCTCTTGCCATGAGTAGCTTCATGTAGCCTTGTCATGCATCATGCTTGTTGTGCATCATGTCTTGTCCATGTGTGGTGTGTTTACTATGTTGTGTGCTTCTTCTCGATAGTTCTAATTTCGTTGCGTTCGTGAGGATTCATTCGTCTACGCTCGGTTCGTCTTCGTGGCTTCATCTTCTTCATGGACTCGTTCTTCTTCCTTGCGGGATTTCAGGCAAGATGACCGCTACCCTGGATCTCACTACTATCATTGCTATGCTAGTTGCTTCGTTCTATCGCTTTGCTGCGCTACCTATCATTTGCTCTTCAAGCCTCTCAATTTGCCATGTCAGCCTCTAACCTTTTAACCCTTCCTAGCAAACCGTTGCTTGGCTATGTTACCGCTTTGCTCAGCCCCTCTTATAGCATTGTTAGTTGCAGGTGAAGTTGAAGATTGCTCCATGGTGGACAGGATTTTGGTTGGGATATCACAATATCTCTTATTTACTTTGTGCATCTATATACTTGGTAAAGGGTGGAAGACTCGGCCTTATGCCTGGTGTTTTGTTCCACTCTTGCCGCCCTAGTTTCCGTCATACCAGTGTTATGTTCCCGGATTTTGCGTTCCCTACGCGGTTGGGTGATTTATGGGACCCCCTTGAGAGTTCGCTTTGATAAAACTCCTCCAGCGTAGGCCCAAACCTTGGTTTTACCATTTTCCTCACCACCACCTACTTTTCCCTTGGGAGTCGCTCTCTCGAGGGTCATCTTTATTTTAGCCCCCCCGGGCCAGTGCTTGTCTAAGTGTTGGTCCGAACCGAGCCGCCTGCGGGGCCCCCTCGGGGAAACTCGAGGTCTGGTTTTACTCGTAGCCTGTCTCATCTGGTGTTGCCCTAAGAACGAGATATGTGCAGCCACTATCGGGATTGTCGGCGCATCGGGCGGTCTTGCTGGTCTTGTTTTACCATTGTCAAAATGTCTTGTAAACCGGGATTCCGAGTCTGATCGGGTCTTCCTGGGAGAAGGTATATCCTTCGTTGATTGCGAGATCTTATCATCGGCTAAGTTGGGACACCCCTGCAGGGTATAAACTTTCGAAAGCCATGCCCGCGGTTATGGGCAGATGGGAATTTGTTAATGTCCGGTTGTAGATAACTTAACACCAGATCCGTTTTAAAATGCATCAACCGCGTGTGTAGCCGTGATGGTCTCTTCTCGGCGGAGTCCGGGAAGTGAACACGGTTTTGGGTTATGTTTGACGTAAGTAGGAGTTCAGGATCACTTCTTGATCATTGCTAGCTTCACGACCGTTCCTTTGCTCTCTTCTCGCTCTTATTTGCGTATGTTAGCCACCATATATGCTTATTCGCTGCTGCAACCTCACCACTTTACCCCTTCCTTTCCCTTTAAGCTTTGCTAGTCTTGATACCCATGATAATGGGATTGCTGAGTCCTCGTGGCTCACAAATTACTACAACAACAGTTGCAGGTACAGGTTATGCGATGTTCTTGACACGAGAGCGATGTTTGCTTGTCTTGGAGTTCTTCTTCTGCTTCTTCTGCGATCAGGGGATAGGTTCCAAGTCGGTAGCCTGGGCTAGCAGGGTGGATGTAGTTTGAGTTTCTGTTTGTGTTTCATCCGTAGTCGGATGATGCTCTTATGTATTGTGATGTTGTATTCGTGTGGCATTGTATGCCTCTTGTATGTATCCCCATCTTTTATGTAATGTTGATGTAATGATTTCCACCTTGCAAAAGCGTTTCAATATGCGGTTCTATCCTTGGTGGGACCTTCGAGTCGCTTTAGGATAGTATCGCATATTGGGCGTGACAAGTTGGTATCAGAGCCTCGACCGACCCTAGGAGCCCCCCTTGTTTGATCTTGTAGTTTGGCCGTTGTTGAGTCTAGAAGAAAACTATTTTGGGAGTCTAGTTATATCGGAGAGTAGGAATTATTTTTACTCCTCAGCCCCTTCGTCGCTCTGGTGAGGAATCTAGACGTAGGTGTTTTGACTTACTCCTTTTCCCCTTCAAATTTTTCTTTAGGATCACGCAGTTGGTTTTCCGATCGTTGGTTCTCGGCTCTTTTCATCAGGTGCATTTCTCGTCAAGTTGACTCGAGCCTCTTCATCGTTGCCAAGTTCAATCCTCAGTTGTTTTGTTTCCCACCCGCCCACCCTTCTTCTTATTGAAATCGGAGTCCGTAAATGAGTATCCATCCTACTCGTGCAAAGTCTTTGCCTTCTTTCCTCAATGATTTCAACCGCTGTTTTCTCTTCCAGATATTCGTTGGTTCTCCCTTCCAAGTTGCCTTTGTTTTCCCGCCCTCCCACCCTTTTCCTTCCCAGAGTCTGACTCTCTCTCGACCATC
>NC_041393.1:283978231-283980822 GCF_002162155.2 Triticum dicoccoides | reverse complement strand
ACCATCTATCTCATTCATGCGGAACCTCTTCAGTCTTCCCTCAATCATTTCAACCGGTGAATTCTCGTCTTGTTCGTCATTCTTCATCCCTTTCTTTTTCCGGTGCACTCAATTCAAGTTTTCGGGTTGATCACATTCTTTTTCCTGGATCAATTGTTCTCCTTGCTTGTTTTCCTCTCGTCATTCAATCATTCCGGAGTTCGGAAGACATCTTAGGAGATTCGTCTGTGTGTGATTTAATTTAAGTTTGTCACCTCATTCAAATATTTGAATTCTTCCGGTGCATCATCTATCTCTTTAACAATCCTTTCCAACGGTGTTTTTCTCTCTAGTGGGCCCTAACCCACAGGTCTTTTCCCAGGATCTTACCTGACTCTTCTAATTAGTCCGGAGTTATTCTCAATTCTTTTCAAGTGTGACGTAAGAATGGATTCCATCAGTCACATGCTTTCTCCAAGATCTCGTTCAAATTCTTTTAATTGTTGGCTCAACCCCTTCGTTTTTCATTCTCCCGGAGTATCTCAGTAATTTTGGTGCTGTTTCTCGTCGTCATTTGAAGATCGAAGAAGAGTTTTTCCTCTAAACCTTGTCCGTTCTCCCGAATATTCGTGGTTCTAGTTTCATGTTATCCTCGCAAATTACCCCGATTGTTAGAAGTTCTTTTCATCCATCCGGAGTATTTCAGGAGTTGATTTCTTTTTCGTTTCACTGGCGGCCATCATTTCAGTTACCGTTATCCAATTATTCCGGTGCTTCGTTCAAGTGTTCTTTAATCAGCTCATGATCTCTTTGTCCTTTTGCATCTAAATCCCCTCAAGCATATTCGTTCTTCTAATTCTTCCCGGTGATTCAATTCTCTTTCATCAGTCATTTTCGAACTCTTACGGTGGTTCTTTTAGATTATTTTCTTTGATTATTTAATTCATTCGTTCTTTCCAATCCTACCGGTGGTTCATGAAGACCTTCTCAAGGTGGCGCTATATATCTTCTAAATCCTTTTCAAGAAGAATAAGTAGTATGTAAAATCTATTGCTTGTCATCAATTTAATTTGATGAAGGATAAGCATACAATAAATCTTATTCTTATTTCATCCAAGTGAGTAATCCCATCCTTCAGAGTTTGTTCTTGATGAATAAATTCTAGTTTCAAGTGTTTTGTCTTTTCTTTTCCGGAGTTCAAATTTTCCTCGGCCATTTCGTCGAAACCTCCATCTAGATCATCGCAAGGCTCATATTATTCTTTCTTCCTTCATTCTATATCATCATATATTTTTGTTACCGGAGTTCATGGTGGTTCTTCAGGATTTAATTCATTTTTCAAGTTTTCATCAAGTTTTGTCGGTGGAGTTCAAGTATCTTCTCTTCTCGCATCTTGAAGTGCTATTAATACTCTGTTTTCTTCTGAAGTGGAGTTTTGCATTTCTTTTTGCTTCTCAGCTATTTGATCATTTCCGTTTGTGGTTGGTGATCACCTCATAATTTTGAGATGTTTTCCATAAGTCCACAACAAGCTTATTCTCTCGTTGTTGATTTTCTCAACAACTCCATTCAATCCTTCCTTCTAAGTTCATTTCTTTCCATTCTTTAATTCTTCCAGAGGCATTGTTTGTTTCTTCTCGTCAGGTGTCATTCCATCCTCTCAAGTTCATGTTGTATTCTTTCCATGTTCAGCCGGAGTGCTGCCTAAATCCTTTTAGTCTTATTTGTTTCTTATCTCGTTCTATCCGGAGTTGTTCCATAGTCTATCTGATTCAGTGAGCTTTAGATTCTCGTCATTCTCGTCGTTCCTCTCTCCTTCTCGAGTGCTCTCGATTCTTTACTTCTTATCTTGACTTCTTGCTTCACGTCATCCTTTTTCCCTTCCGTCTCGGTCCTAAGATCTCGGGATGAGATCTCTTGTTAGTGGAGGAGTGTCGTAACGCCCCGGATTCGATGCGCCAGGTGTCTGCCAGTTATTCGCCGTCGTTGCCTTGTCATTTTCTTGCGTGTTGCATTTTGCCATGTCATCATGTGCATTTCATTTTACATACGTGTTCGTCTCATGCATCCGAGCATTTTCCCCGTTGTCCGTTTTGCAATCCGGCACTCCTATGCCCTCCGGCGTCCCCCTTTTGCCTCCTGTTGTGAGCGGGTGTTAAACTTTCTCGGAATGGCCCGAGGTTTGCCAAGAGGCCTTGGTATAGCACCGATAGACCGCCTGTCAAGTTTCGTGCCATTTGGAGGTCGTTTGGTACTCCAACGGTTAACCGGGTAACCGTAAAAGCCTCTTTTGTCTTGTAGCCCAACACCCCTCCAAAGTGGCCCAAAACCCATCTAAGTCAATTCCATGCTCTCGGTCATTCGATCACGATCGCGTGGCCGAAAACCGCTCCTCATTTGGACTCTCCTAGCTCCCAGAATCTATAAATAGCCCGCTCCCCGAAATTCGCGGATCAATTCCACCCCTAACCCTAGCATTTTCCCCTCCGCGTCGCGTCGGACATGTCCGTCCGCGCCGGACGCATCTCCGCCGCCGTCCGCAGGCAATGGCGCAGCGCCACGTGGCCTCCCGCGCAGCCCCCGCCGCCGCGGCCCGCCGGACCCGGGTCGGG
>NC_041393.1:283962307-283977818 GCF_002162155.2 Triticum dicoccoides | reverse complement strand
CCGGAGCACGCACCCCTGCCGCCGTGCGCCCAGCCGCCCCGTCTCCTCACCGGCGCCGCTGCTTGCCCCCGCGCCGCGCCGGACCCGCGTCCCGTCCGGCCGGAGCTCCTCTGCCGTCCCACGCCTTCGGCCGCTCTTCCCGTCGCCTCGCCGGAGTTGGGATCCGGCCAGATCTGGACGAGATCCACCAGGATCCCAACCAAACGCGTCGTCCCCGCCCCGGATCCCCTCGTCCCGCATGCCTCCGTCCCGCGTTGACTTTCGCGGAGGTATAATTTTCAGTCCCTGACATTCTCAGCATTATGTGCCCTTGTTCATCATATCGTAACTCTGCATCCGTAGCCCCGTTTCGTGCATATGATATGTCAAAGTGTTCGTTGAGAGATTATCTTCATTTCATTCCATTGCATCATATTCATTTGAGCTCATCTTGATGCCTGAATCATCGTTGCAAGAGTGCTATATAATGTTGGCTGCTGGCTGTTATCAGAACATGTTCATTTGTCATTTTTGCCATGTTTGATGTGTGCATCTTATGAGCTTGATGTCTACATCTGTTTTGTGCTACATCATGCCATATTTATAGAGGTGATTGCCATGTATTTTTGTGATCAATGTGGTGACTAGCACAAGCATGCAAACTAGGCTTCGTGATGTTGCTGATTTCAGTCCCTGTTCAGCTGTTACTTTTATGCCATGTAAACTTGATGCTACATAGAGATCCAAGCATATTTTGAGATACTTCAGTAAGGATGTTTTGAACATATGATTTTTCTCTAGCCATTCATGTCCCTGTTTGCAATTATGGAGTAGTCTAGCATGTCATTTTCTTGCTCTTCTTTTGGTATAAAATGTTTCCTGGCAGATTGTTTACATGTTATTCAATTTTGCCAAGGTTGTTGTAGTTGATCCTTGCATGCTATGAACTTGTTCTTGCCTAGGTTAGTTTCATAAACATGTCTTCTTGATGATTCTATGCTTATCTTGTCATGCAATGATTTGTGGTGAGTGAATCAAGCTTGTTAAGTAGGGTACTTGCTGTTACTGTTTTGCTAGGCTGAATCTTTTATTTTGTGATGCTATGTAAACCTGCTGCTACAAGTCATTCTATGCATAATCTGGAGATGTTCACTAAGGATGTTTGCTTATACATGTCATGCTCTATCCATCCATGCCCCTGGTTGCATTTATAGCTTGACGTAACTTGTTGTAATCTTGCTCTAAAGTTGCTAAATATTGTTGTTGTCAGCCTGTTAACATTAAGTTCAATGTTGCCATGATTGTTGCTAGTGATCCATGTACCCTATGAACTTGCTCTTGCCATGCTTAGCTTCATAAATATGTCTTCTTACTGTTGGTTGCCTTGCCATGCCATGTAATGCTCTGTGCTGAGTGGTACAAGCTCACCAACATGCCTACTTATTGTTGTTCCTGCCATGTATGAATCTGTCATATAACTTGCCATGTTTACATGGGTGCCATCATATCTTCTGATCCTTTTTGGCTCATGGTCAGTAAAGGACTTCCGTTCTATGCATTTAGTAGTAGCATGCCATGCCTTTGTTTGCCATGATAAGTTCCTGTAACATGTTGTTTGATAGCTCTAAACATTGCAACCTGATGTTATTTCTGCAAAGTCTGAAACTGTTACAATATGCAATCTTGCCATGTGTGTTTGAGCATGTTCTAAGGATTTCTGGAGATAGCTCATTGTTCATGTTTTGTTATGCTCTACCTATAAATCATGCCCATGCCTTTTGTTATTATGTTGAGGTGTTGTAGCATGTTGTTTTGATGCTTGCAAGATGCCTAGTTGCTGTTTTGGACAGCTTGTCCTGTAAACTTTTTTATAGTGTATGTGTTGAACAGTTGCTCCGTTTCGAGTGTGCTCTATATGAAACTTGCTAGAATTGCATGTAGTTTCATATTATCATGTTGCATCCTTGTTTTGAGGTGTTTGCTTGATGTTTGGGTGCATTTTGCATCAATGCCATGTTTAACTTATTTTGCTCTTATCTTCTAGGTCGTAGTTCCGAATTAAATGAACTTTATATGTAACTTGACTAGAATCTCGTGTAGATCATCTTGGTGCATCTTAACTTGCTGTTTAAAAACTTGAACATAAGGTTTATTCAGATCTAGACCAATTTCTAAATTTGCATATGAGGACTTACCGGAATTGTTATACGTTGTTCCCGGCCTCATTTAAACTTGCCTTGATGTGTTGCTCTTGTTTGCATCATCTCTTGCCATGAGTAGCTTCATGTAGCCTTGTCATGCATCATGATTGTTGTGCATCATGTCTTGTCTATGTGTGGTGTGTTTACTATGTTGTGTGCTTCTTCTTGATAGTTCCCATTTCGTTGCGTTCGTGAGGACTCGTTCGTCTATGCTCGGTTCGTCTTCGTGGCTTCATCTTCTTCATGGACTCGTTCATCTTCCTTGCGGGATTTCAGGCAAAATGACCGCTACCCTGGATCTCACTACTATCATTGCTATGCTAGTTGCTTTGTTCTATCACTTTGATGCGCTACCTATCATTTGCTCTTCAAGCCTCCCAATTTTCCATGTCAGCCTCTAACCTTTTCACCCTTCCTAGCAAACCGTTGCTTGGCTATGTTACCGCTTTGCTCAGCCCCTCTTATAGCGTTGTTAGTTGCAGGTGAAGTTGAAGATTTCTCCATGATGGACAGGATTTTGGTTGGGATATCACAATGTCTCTTACTACTTAATGCATCTATATACTTGGTAAAGGGTGGAAGACTCGGCCTTATGCCTGGTGTTTTGTTCCACTCTTGCCGCCCTAGTTTCCGTCATACCGGTGTTATGTTCCCGGATTTTGCGTTCCTTACACGGTTGGGTGATTTATGGGACCCCCTTGACAGTTCGCTTTGAATAAAACTCCTCCAGCAAGGCCCAGCCTTGGTTTTACCATTTGCCTCACCACCACCTACTTTTCCCTTGGGATTCACTCTCTCGAGGGTCATCTTTATTTTTGCCCCCCCCGGGCCAGTGCTTGTCTAAGTGTTGGTCCGAACCAAGCCGCCTGCGGGAGCCCCTCGGGGAAACTCGAGGTCTGGTTTTACTCGTAGCCTGTCTCATCCGGTGTTGCCCTGAGAACGAGATATGTGCAGCTCCTATCGGGATTGCGGGCGCATCGGGCGGTCTTGCTGGTCTTGTTTTACCATTGTCGAAATGTCTTGTAAACCGGGATTCCAAGTCTGATCGGGTCTTCCTGGGAGAAGGTATATCCTTCGTTGATCGCGAGAGCTTATCATGGACTAAGTTGGGACACCCCTGCAGGGTATAAACTTTCGAAAGCCGTTCCCGTAGTTATGGGCAGATGGGAATTTGTTAATGTCCGGTTGTAGATAACTTGACACCAGATCCGTTTTAAAATGCATCAACCGCGTGTGTAGCCGTGATGGTCTCTTCTCGGCGGAGTCCGGGAAGTGAACACAGTTTTGGGTTATGTTTGACGTAAGTAGGAGTTCAGGATCACTTCTTGATCATTGCTAGCTTCACGACCGTTCCTTTGCTCTCTTCTCGCTCTTATTTGTGTAAGTTAGCCACCATATATACTTAGTCGCTGTTGCAACCTCACCACTTTACCCATTCCTTTCCCTTTAAGCTTTGCTAGTCTTGATACCCATGGTAATGGGATTGCTGAGTCCTCGTGGCTCACAGATTACTACAACAATAGTTGCAGGTACAGGTTATGCGATGATCTTGACGCAAGAGCGATGTTTGCTTGTCTTGGAGTTCTTCTTCTGCTTCTTATGCGATCAGGGGATAGGTTCCAGGTCGGCAGCCTGGGCTAGCAGGGTGGATGTCGTTTGAGTTTCTGTTTGTGTTTTATCCATAGTCGGATGATGCTCTTATGTATTGTGATGTTGTATTCGTGTGGCATTGTATGCCTCTTGTATGTATCCCCATCTTTTATGTAATGTTGATGTAATGATATCCACCTTGCAAAAGCGTTTCAATATGCGGTTCTATCCTTGGTGGGACCTTCGAGTCGCTTTAGGATAGTATCGCATATTGGGCGTGACAGGAAGCCCTCGCAGCCTTGCCGGACCGCTCAACCTCTCCGTCGTCATTGACCTCGAGCTGGAAGATCCGTTGGCAGAGATGGGCATGCTCACCACCGTTAGGTTGTGGTCGAGGCTGGGGCCGAGCCTCATGATGTCAGCAGCATTCGTGAAAAGCCAGGCCGGCCTACCCTTGTTGTGTAGAGGAGCGATTCGGCGGCGGATGAAATCCGCCCCGATCATTTCGAGGGTGAGCCCAGCCTGGGTGAGCCAAAGGATCCTGGTGGTGGCAATCGTGAGCTTCGCATCATCGGCGTCGATGTTACCCCAAACGTCTGGCAGCCTCGGGCCAAGGTTGCATTGCCAGTGACGGAGACCTCCACCGTGACCCAGGAGGCCCTGCTACGGCAGCCGTCCGCCTGCAACCACAGCCCGCCTGGGCCAGTGGCCGGCAGCTCACCAATGAAGAAGCGCGGGAGCTGAAGCCAGTTGCCGATCGGGTTTTCTAACCACGTGACAAACTCCGACAGCACCTCCGCCGAGTGGAAGCACGGTCGGGGAGGCCGCGCGGCCATAGCACGCCTTCCTCCACCAAGGGCTACCTCGACATGGGCGGCCCCCACCACGTGAAGGGCCACCGCCGCGACTGCCAGAAGCCATGGCGGGGGTCGCGAAGTGCTTGCGAGGGCGACCGCGTCCACGCTTGGGTGGAGGAGAGCCAGGCCCTTCCTGGTGAGCCTTCCCCTTTTTCGCGGCCGAAAAGCTCTTCGCAGGTACCATGGGGGATGCAGAGCAAGGGAGGAGATGCGAGTGGAATGGGAAGAGATGGGCAACCGGGGCTCTCACCCCTCCTCATTTATAGCTCAAGGGAGGCCAACTGTCGACCTCCACAATCGCAGGTAATGATGACCCTTTTTGCATGCAGCAGGGACTCGTCAAGTCGGGTAGTTGCCGAGGAAGCGTGGGGAAGCAGAGACGCCCACGTCCAATCAGTCGCCATGCGTCGACCAAGGCCGTAGGCTGTTGGGGCCCGTGGCGCTCTGCACTTGCCTTTTGGCTTCGCCGCTAAGCCAAGTACGAGCGCGCCTTGGGCCCGGGGGCTACTGTCGGTGTTCTGGGAATGGGGGTCCCCAAACTTGCCTGCCTGCGGCCTGCGGCGTGGCTCCACCAGTGGCCTAGTACAGCCCGTCTTCATCAACCAACACTCAAGACCCCTGCGAGGGGCCAAGCCTCGCGAGGCGAATGACACGAGGCCTCCTCAGGAGCGTCCTCACCAGGCAGCCTCGCAAGGGGGCGAAGAGATCAAGGAAAGGGGTACCTTGTGAGGTTCCCGTGACGTAAGGCATGATGACCAAGGCCAGGCGGGCGCCAGCCGGGCACCAGCGCGTGCAGTGTCCTCGTTTCCCCTTTGGTGCTAAAGGGGTAAGCGCAGGCGCGGAGTACCAAGGCATTAGGCAAAGGTTTCCATATCGGTGGAACAAGACCAAGATCAGCAGGACGGCAGGACGGAGGTCATCGTGGAGCCCAAGACAGCGTCACCACCGGTGCCTTTGACAGGCGAAAACCACCTTTAGTCAGGATAGCTTTTACTAGTTGTCCCCTTTCAAATCCCGCTGTTGTGGAATCCCTTCCCGCTCATATTTGGGGAGAGGACCGGGGACTCTATAAATAGGAATAGCCACCACAGTAGAAGGGGATCGATTCCTCCCCAAGCAGAACACCACACCAGCTCAAGAACACCTCTCCTCGGGAGGCTGTTCTTCCCTTGTACTGTTCATCATCAGACCAAGAGGCAATCCACCACCACCACACAGGAGTAGGGTATTACACCACAACGGTGGCCTGAACCTGTATAAATCTTGTGTCTCTTGTGTTGTGAGTTCGTCGAGCCAAGCTTAGAGATCGCGGCGAGGCTGAGAGAGAGATTCGGTAGGGGGAAATCTTCGTGCGCACCCCAGTGTTCGAACCTCAAGGGTTTTGCCGTAACCCTAAATCCGACAAAGTCAGCAAAAGATACGGAGCAGGTGGATTTTGTCTCGGGTGATTCTTCTCAGCAGTTCACCATAGGGACTGAGATGGATCACAAATAGGAAAGCATGCTCGTCGAGTTCATCCATGAGAGTCGGGACATTTTTGCATGGAAACCTTCTGACATGCTAGTTGTACCAAGAGAAATTGCTGAGCACCACCTTAATGTGGATCCTAAGATGAAACATGTCTGGCAGTTCCTTCGTAGTTTTAACAAGGAGAGGCGTAAGGCCATTGGAGAAGAAGTGGCCCGGCTTTTAGCCGCCAGGTTCATTATTGAAGTTTTCACCCTCAATGGTTGGCTAATCCTATGCTTGTGCTCAAGAAGAATGGCAGTTGGCGTATGTGTGTTAACTAAACAGATGTTAACAAGGCTTGTCCAAATGATCCATTTGCCCTCCCCCGTATCAACAAGATCATTGATGCCACAACAGGTTGTGAGAGCCAATGTTTCCTGGATGCTTATTCTGGTTATCATCAGATCAAGATGGAAGTTGAGGATCAGTAGAAAACGGCCTTCATAACACCCTTTGGAGCGTTCAGCTATGTTTCTATGACTTTTGGGCTCAAGAGTGCCAAGCGACTTATCAGCGATGTGTTCAGAATTGCTTCCATGGGCAGATTGAGCGCAATGTTCATGCTTATGTGGACGACATTGTGGTTAAGTCAAGGAAGAAGGAAACCTTGCTTGTTGATTTGAAGGAAACTTTTGACAATCTCTAGGTGAACAAGATGATGCTTAACCCGGCCAAATGTGTTTTTGGTGTACCCACAGGGAAATTGCTAGGTTTTCTATTTTCGGAGAGGGGCATCAAAGCTATGCCGGAGAAAATCAAAGCTACCACCTCTTTGTCTAAGTTGTCCTATATCAATGATGTCTAGCGCTTGGCGGGTCGTATTGCGGCCTTGAGCTGGTTCATAAGCCGCCTGGGTGAGAAGGCGACCCCCCTGTACCAGATGATGAAAAAGACTGATAACTTTGTTTGGAGTGATGCTGCTAATGAGGCGTTTGAGGAACTTAAGAAGCGGTTGGCTGAGCCGCCCATCTTGGCTACTCCGATACAAAGAGCCTCTAATCCTGTACGGGGCGGCTAATAATAAAGTTGTAAGTGTGGCAGTTGTCGTGGAGCGCAAGGAGGCAGGGAAGGAATATTCGGTCCAGCAGCCGGCTTATTATGTCAGTGAGGTCTTGACGGAGTCCAAGTAAAAGTATCCACATTGGCAGAAATATGTGTTGGGGTATTTATGACCAGCCGCAAGTTAAAGCATTGTTTCCTTGGGCATCCTATCACTATGGTCAGTTCAGCTCCCCTAGGGGATATCATCCAAAATGGAGAAGCCACCGGTTGGGTTGCTAAGTGGGCAATTGAGCTTGGGCCACATCATCTTAAATATGTTCCCAGAACCGCCATCAAATCTCAAGCTTTGTTGTATTTTATCAATGACTGGACAGAGCTACAAACACTAGAAGAAAAGCCAGGTAAAACATACTGGACGATACACTTTGATGGATCAAGGCAATTGGAAGGCCCGGGTCTGGAGTCATTTTATCTTCCCCACGAGGTGATAAGTTTTGTTATGTCTTGATGCTTATGTTTCCCTATACTAACAATGCAGCTAAGTATGAGGCTTTACTACATGGGCTCCGTTTGGCCAAAGAGATGAACTTGAGTCGGGTCAGATTCCTTGGCGAATCATATCTTGTTGCACAACAAGTATCAGGGAAATGGGATTCTAAGGACCCGCTCATGGTGTCTTATCATCCAGCAGTGACTAATATTGTTGGTCATTTGAAAGGTTATCAAGTAGATCACATAGACCGGCAGCAAAATGAGGCAGCTGATGCCTTGTCTTGGCTGGGTTCTCAGCGTAAGCCGGTCCTCGCCTAATGTTTTCCTTGATGTGTTGCATAACCCTTCGGTCAAATTGCCTTCAGAGGAAGATCTTGCTATTCCTGACTCGGAGGGGCAGTTGGTGGCGGCTCTATGCATTATTCCAGATTGGACATTGCCTTATCTGGCTTACCTGACTCGGGTGAGTTGCTAGAAGATGAAATTTTGGCGCGATAGATCATCCGACGGTCTAAGTCCATGACAATTGTCAATGGCAAGTTACACGGATGCAGTGTGATTGGCGTGTTCCAACGTTGTGTTTCCCATGTGGAACGAGTGAGATTCCCCAAGAAATCCATAGTGGGGACTATGGTCATCATGCCGGGTCACGATCCCTAGTGGCTAAGGCTTTTCGACATGGTTTTTTCTGGTTGACGGCTCATGTTGATGCACAGGATATTGTCTGCAAGTGTGACGGTTGCCAGAAATTTGCACAACAAGCTCGTGTGCTGGCTCAAGAATTGCGGATGATCCCAATAACTTGGCCGTTTGCGGTCTGGGGGCTTGATATGTTTGGGCCCTTTAAGTGGTCTAAGGATAAAAAGACTCACCTATTGGTGGCAGTGGATAAATTTACCAAGTGTGTTGAAGCAGAGCTAGTCAGCAATAGTGAGGTGGTGACTGCAGTTCAGTTTGTGAAGAAGCTGATCTTCCACTTTGGTTATCCTCATAGTATCATCACTGATAATGAGAAAAATCTGTCTAAGGGTGCTATGAAAGAGTTATGTCAAAGAGAACACATACAGCTTGATGTTTCATCAGTGGCTCATCCATAGTCCAATGGCCAAGCCGAGCATGCTAACCAGGAGATATTAGGAGGGATCAAGCACCGGATCATGGTTCCTTTGGAGCACACTCCGGGGTGTTGCGTTGAAGAGCTTCCTGCAGTTCTTTGGAGCATAAGGACTACGCCCAACAGATCAACAGGCTACACGCCATTATTCATGGTTTATGGCGGAGAGGCGGTTCTCCCAAGTGACATCTGGCATGCCTTGCCTAGGGTGGCGGCTTACGTCGAAACAGATAATGAGACGGCTCATCACCTTGGATGCCTTGGAAGAATAACGTGACCTTGCGGTGGTTCGATCAGCGATTTACCAGCAAGACCTGTGTCGCTATCATAGCCGCATGGTTCGAAGCTGCACTTTCGAGGAGGGCGACTTAGTGTTCCATTCGATTCAATATCAAACATGCATGCATAAGCTTTCACCTCCTTGGGAAGGGCCCTTTGTGGTTAGCAAAAATCTCAACAATGGGTCATATTATCTCATCGACATACGTGAACACAATAAGTCATGTACCTCTGAGGAGGAAACCAACAGGCCCTTGAACATTGCCCATCTTCGGCCTTACTATAATTGAGCCACTGGCTCCAATCATTGTACATATATATCATGTATATATCTTTTATGATCAAATATAATAAAGCTGGCATCCTCGAAACTCGGGGCCTCTATCGTTTCATCTCATATATTGTGCACGAGTCTTTTATTTTTTGATCATAGGTCACTTGGGTGCTTCCAACTCACCAAGTTTATCTTTCTCACCCTCTTGACCTGGCAAAAACGCCACATTATTGGTTAAACCTACCTGTATGCTTGATGCTACTCTGAAAAGATGACCCATCGTACTCTTGACAGTCAATCTTTATGACCCTGAACTTGTCAAGGTTAAAACGGAGGCTTAAGTCATCTGAGAGATGGCTTACGGAAAGCGAGGATAAACCAACGCTATCATGACAGCTTCATTGAAGCGATACTTGAGCCTCAAAAGCTACTCTTTTGTCGAGCCTCGAAAGTCGACTTACAAATTCGTTCAATGTTCATATATCATTATTGGTTCTGTTTTTTGCAGGAATATTTTGCTCTTAATCATGTTATAGCAAGGACTATATGTCTCTGGGTCAAAAGAACTCTGGATTGCTTGCGATGAGTATTGAGTGTTTATTAACCATGAGTAGCCAAACTATCAATTCATAATTGCATTTTTAGCAACCAATTATCATGATTATAAATCGTCGGTCGATAAGTCACCGGGTTATTTCACACCAGTTATAACTTGGTGGATTTTTTTTTCAGAAATCAGGAGTCTCTGCACTTATAAGTGATTACAAGCGACTTACCATACATAATTACACGCAATGGTTTTACGACATTCAAACACAAGACACCCAAGGCGGGTCCAATAGCATGCATTGAACCAAAATTTCCAACCAGCAGACAAACAAGTGTTTGATCAAAAGTTAAACATGCACGAAGGCAGATAGAGCAACCAAGTGTTTTGCTAGACCTATTAAAGGCTCCATCCGAGGTCAAAATATTTGATCAAGTTTTTTGAAAAGTATAAACTACTCCTGTAGGCCAGCTTCTATGCCATCCGAGTTGGTCCCCTCCAAATTAACTTCCTAATGGCCCATAGCAGTTGAAGACTCTGGGTCATCCTATGCCGCCTCTACTGCGTCTTGGATCTAAAGGTGTTCCAGATTCCAGTTGACATTCGTTAAAGCTTGGAAGATGGCTTCATCAGGCAAGATAGGAGATGAGTCAACATCAGGTGCAAAGAGATGCTTACGCGTTTGTGTAGTTAAGTCAATAGGTTCAAATTATGGCGGTTGAATTCGTGTATTGTCGGCATCATAAGCCACCTGATATCTCTTCAGATCCATATTTTGGACAAGTTGACTCGCCAGACTCGAGTCTTCTTCATGCAACGGGCGTAATCTTAGGGTGAAAACTCAGTCCCGTCATCTTTGTACTGTGGAAACCCGCCGACCATCTCTGAAGGATCCAGCTCAGGGGCATAGGCTATGGCCCGGCTTAACGAGGACATTGCCCCATCTCAGGCGACTGACCTTTTCAGTTCCTCAACCTACTTTGGAATGGTTGATAGGTGCCTCAGTACATCTTTTACGAATTGCACCGCCTCTCTGTCACCACTCACATCCTTGATGATAAAGATGCTTCTAGTGTATAGTTTCTCTACAAAAGAGCATACAGCCTTCAGCTTTGTCAAGTTATCTTGGAGGTTGTGAGTTCTATCACCTACACAAAAGTTGCAATGTGTGAGCTACCAGGCGAGTTATAATTTATCTATGGCTTGTTAGGCAAAGTTTTTGGCAAGAACTGCAGGAGTCACTTACCAAATATGTCCTGGGTCATTTGAGAAATATGACACTTTAACCCGGCCAGCTCCTCAGTAACCGGTGCGAATTGGCTTTTGGCATTTTTTGCATGTTGGATCAGGGCGGCTTTCTCAGTTTCAAAATATTTCTTTTCTATCTCAAAGTTCGCCTTGATTTTCTCCAACTCTTCCAAAGAAGATTGCAGGCTTGATTCTGCCTTGGCTCGTAGAGCTTGTTCCGATTCAAGTTCATTTTTCAAGACGGTCAAATTTGACTCGGCCATATTCAAAGCTTCCTGTAAAATAAGGAGATCATTCATTTACAAAGTGTTGAACTGAGTTGGCAACAATATAGAACCCGACACTTGGGGGCCATGGCCAATTCAATTTAAGTTGAGAATTCCCAAGCAGATTGCAAGCAATATGCTTAGCACTTGGGGGCTAATGCATGGCGTTTTTCTCCCCTAAAGATTACAAGAAGACCCGCCTCATCTCATAAAGATGAGTCGGCTCTTGGGGGCTACACCTTATTTCTTCAAAATATCATAAAATTAGAAGACCCGACTCATCTCATGAAGATGAGCCAGCCCGTGGGGGCTACATGGCATTTCTTTTCCTAAGGATCTTTTTGAAGAACCGGCTTATCATTGGCATGATAACCCAGCCCTTGGGGGCGACATTTCAAGCTCTACAGATTTATGTCTAAGTCTT
This sequence comes from Triticum dicoccoides, assembly GCF_002162155.2. Taxonomy (NCBI): domain Eukaryota; kingdom Viridiplantae; phylum Streptophyta; class Magnoliopsida; order Poales; family Poaceae; genus Triticum; species Triticum dicoccoides. Next base: position 283,966,036 of record NC_041393.1, on the reverse strand, counting down.
AAACATAGTCAAGATTTCCTATGATTAATACATGGGGGCTACATAAGGATATACACATCATGAGAGAAGATTGAGCATACCTCATATTTTTTCATCATCATACTGACCAGGCTGGTTTCCATGTCCCGGCTTGTAGAAAGGCAGCTTAGATATCCGGCATGCAATTCATCTTTGTTGAAATCTTCATCATTTGGTAGCTCAAGTTTTGACTTGCCCTTCTCAAACAAGGGTGTCTCGTCCTTGGCCGTCAGCTTGGTCAGCACGTGGGAGGTTTCTTGAGTCTTATAACCCGCCCCAATGATAGCAATCTCCCCATTGTTCATCTCAAGAGGGGGATCATCTTCACCCACCTTGGCGGGGCTTGAGGTAGGAGCAGGACTTGGCGAACTAAGGTTATCCGCTGGGTTAGCCTCAACATCCATTGCCTCGGTATCGTCCGGTCCATATTATTGGGACAGTTCAACTTGATCATCATGATGATCTTCACAATTTTTAGTATGGACCTTAGGGGTTATCAATGTTTGGTCCTCTGATTCGGGTATCTCAGGGTTGGTTGATGGCCCGCCAATCTTTCTCTTCTTAGCTTTAGCCTTGGCCCTGCAATCAAGATGGCATATTCAAAAACACATACTAGTAGTTATGTTAAGCTGCCAAAAAAACAGCTGATAAAATTATTTGCCCGGGGTTTATAACCAAAGACGACAGCTGAGTGGAGGATGAGTCTCCTGAAGATGGTGGCGACTCCTCATAATTCTAATTAGAAGGGTTAAGAGGTTGCTTGATAAGGCCGGCTTGGGGAAGAGAAGAAGTTGGATTGTGTGGCACCTTGTTACGTCACTTGCGGGTAGATGGTTCATGAGATAAGCCGGCCAGCAGCTCCTCAGAGCCGCTCTGAGTTTGGCGCCTTGACTCATGTTGTGTTGTCTTCAAAAGAAATTTTGGGTCCAAGTAAGCGACAGGATGAGAAAATTTTACTTACCGGAGGACCCGCCTTGTTTTTTCGGAGACAAGGGTTCTGAGCCGGAAGAGATGGAAATTACCTCGGCATTATTGGCCTAGCTTGTTGCAGCATCGCCCTGAGAATAATAAGCGTCAACGAGTTCAATAAAGAGATGGCCAAGGGAGACAAGTTCTACCTCCGACTGATTATCAGCTGCTGGTGACTCGCCCTATGCTATGGGCTCATTCAGAGCAGCAGATTAATTCTTCCTTTGAGCTAGCACAGTTTTAGTCTTGATTGCCTGTGTTTTCTTCCTCTTCCAAAATGGAGAGTTGGCCTACATAGTTGAACAAGGTTAACAAGTGAGATATCCGGATAAACAAGGATTGATAAGCCAGACAAATGGTTATATGTATACTCACCGGAGGAGTTGGGTTAAGTTTGAAGAACGGTTGCAGCCATGTCTTGTTGCAGATCTCCTGGGTCTCTCTAAGTAGCTTCTTCACAACTTAGTTGGTTTCATTAGCCTCTAAGTTATCAGAGCTATACCATTGAGCATTTGTTGAGTCACCTTAATAATTGCACATTAAGTCAGACCGGCGACTCAAGGGCATGATTCTCCAAGTGACCCAGTACCAGGTCAAGTCAACCCCCTTTAAACCGTTGGCCAGTAAGGCCCTGAGTTTGGAATATGCAGGGGTGCCTTGAGCATGCTCTTTTGGAATAACCCAGCTTGGGAGGTCAAAGTCCATTGGAAGACGGTCAGCTCTATAACCCGGTAAGGGGTTCTCATCGGCTGGAGTTGTATTCTTGCAATAGAACCAAGTTTTAATCCATCCCTTAGGATGACTTGGTAGAGTGGCTGGAGGAAAGGAACCATCTCTCCGCCTCTGGATTGAGACCCGCTGAGTTCCAGGCTTGGGCCATCAGCAAACTCTGTTTGATGATTGATGTAGAAAAATTCCTTGGAGAGGGGAATAGTGGGCTCCATTTGCAGATACACCTCACAAAAAACTTGAAACTGGCAGAGGTTGGATATGCAGTTTGAGCCAAGATCTTGGGGATGAAGATCGAAATTTTTAAAAAAGTCCCGGAAGAATTTTGACCCGGGCAGAGAGAAGCCTCTAAGAAGATGATCTACAAATACCACGACTTCTCCTTCACCGAGTCGGGGAACATCATCACCTTGGGCGGCTCGCTAGCCAATCTCTTCTTGAGCCGGCATAAGACCTTCTTCTTGATAGTCGTTGAGCATGAGCTGAGAAACTTGGGAAGGCACCCAGATGCAAATTGTGGTCTTTGCCATTATGAGCCGCCTAAGGAAGATTAAGAACTACATAAATATGAATCGCAGGTTACTTATGAAGTGTTAACTCACCACATCAATTATATTATGAGACGACACTGTTAATTGTGGTTAAAGGCAACATGGCATGATCACCAATGACAGATACGTCACCCCACAGGTGAGCCAGCTTGCCAACAGGAGCAATTTCTAAAGATCTGGCGGGTTACAATCTCAATGATGAGCCGACAAATACATGAAGACGTCTCATAGTAAATTGAGGGTTCTCTAAATTTCTTCTAAGTGTCGGATAAACAAGTTTCTGCTGAAGCACCAAAATCATGGACCTACAGACCGTTCAAAAAGGGAAAATAATTGCTAACCTAAAGACGAAGCATTGGAGCAGTGGTTGCCTAACCTACGGATTCCTAAAGAGATATAAGTATTCTAGATGCAAAAATGGTGCCACCGCTCACGCCGCCATATTTCTATGAGAAAGTTCATTAAAACAACATCTAGACTAGCAATGGTGATGAAGGAGCGGTGAACTCTTGATGAACTTTGACGAACTACAATGGAAGCAGTATAGATATGAGGAAGAGATGATAGTGTACCTAACGGTTGTAGAGGGCTGCGGAGATGCCTAACTGAGCTCTGGCAAAGAAGAGATGGCGCCGCGGTCTTGGATGGGTCGGCCGGCGGTGGACGAACAAAGGCAGCGACGCAGCGAAGCGCTTCAACATGAGGAAGAAGAAGAGAATGGGGGCGAGGTAAAAGTGAAAAGAGGAGCCCCTATGTGTATTTATAAGGTGAAGAGCCGAAGAGTAAATAGCAGGTGCGAAAAATGATGGGGCACAATAACTTTCAGAGCCAGAGACATCTCAATTTTTGGTATAAATGGATATGCATAAAGATTAGTTATGATGTCATCACGAATTTCTTAGGATTTTCGGATATGATGTCATCACTCAGAAGATGTGAAAATAGCAAGTCTGGAAGCGTCATAAGCCGGCATTTCATGACCTGGAGAAGATGCCAATATGACCAGAAGATAAGCTGCCAGGTTGAAGGAGATTGATATGAATGAATTCAAATTAATCTTGGGGCTAATGTTGGGGATATAACCCCACGATATAACCTGCCATATTGGGTCGGGTCATCTAGGTGGCAGCTTAGGAGCAAGACTCAAGATGGGCTGAGGCGTGATACGTCTCCAACGTATCTATAATTTATGAAGTATTCATGCTATTATATTATCCATCTATGATATTTTATATGCATTTATATGTCATTTTATATGATTTTTGGGACTAACCTATTGACCTAGAGCCCAGTGCCAGTTTCTGTTTTCTCCTTGTTTTTGTGTTTTATAGAAAAGGGAAACCAAACGGAGTCCAATTGACGTGCCAATTTTTGAGGACTTTTTATGAACCAAAAGAAGACCATGGAGCATCGGAGTTGGGCCAGAAGAGTCCCGGGCTACCCACGAGAGTGGGGGCGCCCC
>NC_041393.1:283957337-283962058 GCF_002162155.2 Triticum dicoccoides | reverse complement strand
GCCCGCCCCCCTTTCTCGTGGACAGCCCAGAGACCCCCCTGACGTGAAACCAACGCCGAAAATTCCTATAAATACAGAAACCTTCGGGAATTAACCTAGATCGGAAGTTCCGCCGCCGCAAGCCTCTGTAACCACGAGAAATCAATCTAGGCCCTCTCCGGCACCCTGCCGGAGGGGGCCATCATCATCGGAGGCCATAGAGGAGGATCTCGGAGGGGCCATCATTGTCATGAAGGCCAAGGACCAGAGGGGGGAAAGCCATGGAGGAGGAATCACAAGGGGGAGAACCTCTCCTCCTCTCTCTTGGTGGCACCGGAGTACCATCGGGAGGGGAATCATCGCCGCGGTGATCATCTTCATCAACATCACCATCATCATCACCATCCTCATCTCTTTTACGCGGTCCACTCTCCCACACCCCGCTGTAATCCCTACTTGAACATGGTGCTTTATGCCGCATATTATGATTCAATGATGTGTTGCCATCCTATGATGTTTTGAGTAGATATCTTTTGTCTTTGGGTTGATTGATGATCTAGATTGGTATGAGTTGTATGTTTCACTTCGATGTTGTCCTATGGTGCCCTCTGTGTCGTGCAAGCGTGAGGGATTCCTGCTGTAGGGTGTTGCAATACGTTCATGATTCGCTTATAGTGGGTTGGTGAGTGACTGAAACACAAACCCGAGTAAGAGGGATTGTTGCGTTTGGGAATAAAGAGGACTTGATGCTTTAATGCTATGGTTGGGTTTTACCTTAATGATCTTTAGTATTTGCGGATGCTTGCTAGAGTTCCAATAATAAGTGCATATGATCCAAGTAGAGAAAGTATGTTAGTGTATGCCTCTCCCTCATATGAAATTGCAATGACGACTACCGATCTTGTTAACAATTGCCTAGGACAATTCCGCACACCGATCCATCATTATTCCACACTCGCTATTTATATTATTTAGTAATATATTCTAACTTTATGATAACAGCACCTACTTTTATATTTTATCTCTCCGATTTCTTACAAAGTTATCCTCTTCATACCCACAACGTAGTTTTATTTCTTGTTTCTAGTTGGAAGCAAACATTCAGTGTACATAGAGTCGTATCATTGGCAGATTGGGCTTGAGAGAATATTGATCTTACCTTTAGCTCCTTGTGGGTACAACACTCCATACTTATCCCTTCCACCTTTGGAAATTGCTATGATGATTGCCTGCACTTGGGGATTATCAAGCTCTTTTCTGGCGCCGTTGCCGGGGAGCAATAGCGTGGGGTTGATATTTTCGTGTATGCTTGTTTGCTTTCTTCACTTATTAGATTTTGTTTTTCCTTTTTGTTTCTGTTTAGTTGTGGGTGAAATATACAAAAAAAATTAAAAAAATGAAAATACAAAAATATTTAATTGCCTCTCATGCCTAAAAAAGTTTTTCAAAAACAGAAGTGATTGGAAAGTTATGCATTGAAGAAGTGAGGGTCGACCTTGAGCACTTGTGTTCATGCTCACGGAAACAATGTAGAATTTTTCATGGAAGTTTCTCTATAAATAATTATCCCCTTGTATATATCCATTGTATTATAAAAATAATGTGCCAAGCTTTGGTTTTAGTATGATAAGATTGCTTGCTTACTATGTGCAGAACAAAAACAGAAACTTTGGCTGTAGTGCATGAATTTACATTTTTTACTGGAAAGTAAAATGGGTCTAAAACTTTTTGCACATTACTTCTGTAAACATTTTTCAAATTTTCAAATTTATTTCACAATTTGTGGGGTTACAGAAGTTCACTAAACTTCCAGATTACTACAGACTGTCCTGTTCTTGACAGATTCTGTTTTTCGTGTGTTGTTTGCTTATTTTGATGCATCTATGGCTAGTTTGTAGGGTATGAACCATAGAAAAGATGGAATACAGTAGGTTTAAAACCAATATAAACAAAGAATGAGTTAATTACAGTACCTTAAAGTGGTAGTTTGCTTTATTACACTAACGGATCTCACAAGTTTTTGTTTAAGTTTTTGTGAATGAAGTGTTTGAAGAACGAGGAGTTACCAATGTGAGAAGAATAAAGAGAGACAAGAGTTCAAGCTTGGGGATGCCCAAGACACCCCAAGTAAATATTTCAAAGGATACTCAAGCATCTAAGCTTGGGGATGCCCCGGTTGGCATCCCATCTTTCTTCTCCAACAAATATCGGTATACCTTGGTTTTTGTTTTGTTCACATGATTTGCGTCCTCTGTGTTTTATTTTTCTTTAAGAATCATGCTAGTATGATATAGCTCTTAATTGATTTAGAGAATACTTCATGTGCTTCCCTTATATCTTTTAAGTATGATCTTATAGAATTGCTCTTTGTGCTTCACTTAAATCGTTTGAGTATGGTTTTATAGAATGCTTCGTGCGCTTCACTTATATATTTTGAGCTTGGATATTGGTTGGTCTATAGAATTCTCCAGGAACTTCACTTATATATTTTGGAGTATTAATAATACTATAATTTAAAGTGGGTTTGGAAGAGTGTCAACTTTAGGAATTAGTGATCCCACTATCTTGGAGGGTGTTGAATCTCTGTACGATATTTATGAAAGTGGATTTGGAAGAGTGTCAACTTTAGTTAGTATTCCACTATTTCGGAAGAGGTTCCAATTGAGTATGAGAACAAAGTTGTTATCCATGATTCTACTGAGAACTTTTATGAGGGAGGAATATGTGCTTGTAGGAGTTGCAATAATATCAAGTTTCCTCTCTATGTGCTTAAAGTTTTGAAGTTATACTTGTTTTTCTTTCCTATGCTAGTTGACTTTTGTTCCTATAAATTGTGTGCTCACAAAATCCCTAGGAATAGGAAGTGAGTTAGATTTAAATGTGCTAGTCATATTCTGCATGATGCTCTCTTTGTGTTTCAACTCTTTTCTTTTATGCGAGCATCATTGAAATCATCATGCCTAGCTAAAAGGCATTAAAGAAAAGCGCTTGTTGGGAGACAACCCAATATTTAGCCTTACTGTTTTTGTGTGTATACATGATTAAGCTACTTTAGTAATCATGTTTTATAGCTTTTGTTTCAATAAAGTGCCAAGTAAGACCTTTGGGGAGACTTGGGTGAAAGTTAATGTGATCTTGCTGTAAAAAAACAGAAATTTTGCGCTCACAAGATTAGCTGTCATTTTTTATAGAAGAGTGATTTTGAGTTGATTATTTTTGAAGAAGATTAATAGACAAATTACTCACGTCCACCAATTTATTTCATAATTTTTGGAATAGCAGAAGTATGGTTATTGTTCAGATCATTACAGACTGTTCTGTTTCTGACAGATTCTGTTTTCATTGCATAGTTTGCTTGTTTCTAGTTTCTATGGCTTATATTTCTCAATATAAAGTGTAGAAATGATATGTTCCAGTAGGCATTATGTGAAAACAATTATGAACCTTGTCTTTTATAGTACCAAAGTGCATGGTTTACTCTTTATCATACTAACCTATCTCACGAAGTTCCATTAAGTTTTGTGTGATTGAAGTTTTCAAGTTTTGGGTGAGATATCGATATGAGGAGAATAAGGAGTGGAAAGACCCTAAGCTTGGGGATGCCCAAGGCACCCCAAGGTAATATTAAAGGAATACTCAAGCGCCTAAGCTTGGGGATGCCCCGGAAGGCATCCCCTCTTTCGTCTTTAAAACTATCGGTATACCTTACTCGGAGCTATATTTTTATTCGTCACATGATATGTGTTTTGCTTGGAGCGTATTTTAAATTTTACTTGCTGTTTGAATAAAATCATTGGATCTGAATTATTGAACAAAAAAAGGGGACCCTCCCATGGCTAGTTAATTATTTGACCACTCAGTGTCCTTCACTCATATCTATTGGAGTAGTTTGTCATTTACTCATGTGCTTCATGTATATCCTATGAGTAAATGGGGGAATGAATTGAATGTCATAAATCTGAATTTTTATATGTTTCATATGCTTATAACATGGTTAGTGATGACTTCACACATAGAAAGTATGAGGCATAAAAGTTGTTGAGAGTTGGCAAACGTAGTTTTGGTCATCGTTGCAATTAATAGGAAGTAATAAGGAAAGAGAGGTTCACATACAAATATATTATCTTGGACATCTTTTATGATTGTGAAGCACTCATTAAGTATGACATGCTAAAAGAGTTGACGTTGGACAATGAAGACAACGTAATGGTTTATGTTTTCCGACATCTCAGTTAAAGTATATTGTCATTGACCTTCCAAACATGTTGAGCTTGCCTTTCTCCCTCATGCTAGCCAAATTACTTGCACTAAGTAGAGATACTACTTGTGCTTCCAAATACCCGTAAACCCAGTTTTGCCATGAGAGTGCACCATACCTACCTATGGATTGAGTAAGATCCTTCAAGTAAGTTGTCATCGGTGCAAGCAATAAAAATTGCTCTCTAAATACGTATGACTTATTAGTGCAGAGAAAATAAGCTTTGTACGATCTTGTTGTGGAAGTAATAAAAGAGACGGACTGCATAATAAAGGTCCACATACAAGGGGCAATATAAAGTGACGTTCTTTTGCATTAAGATTTTGTGCATCAACCCTAAACGCGCATGACAACCTCTGCTTCCCTCTGCGAAGGGCCTACCTTTTACTTTATGTTTTTACTTTATGCTTGAGTCAAGGTGATACTCACCTTTCCCTTTTTCATTTTATCCTTTGGCAAGCTCCTCGTGTTTGAAAGATCATGA
>NC_041393.1:283935143-283956864 GCF_002162155.2 Triticum dicoccoides | reverse complement strand
TTGTTGACATCACCTAAAGGAGAATATGTTGGGAGGTAACACAATAAGCCCCTATCTTTCTCAGTGTCCGGCTGAAACTCCATAACCACAAGCATTGCGTGAGTGTTAGCAATTGTAGAAGACTATATGATAGTCGAGTATGTGGACTTGCTGAAAAGATCTATTCTTGACTTTTTCTGATGTTATGATAAATTGCAATTGGTTCAATGGCTGAGATTATAGTTTGTTAGTTCTCAATGAAGTTTCTGAACCATACTTGACATTGTGATTAGATTGTTACTTGATAATGAAAAATTTTATGAGATAAGCTACTATTATGACACATTTTGATGCTAGAAAAGGTGATTGAAATTATCATTGATCAAACTTGTGCACCTGCTAGCATTCACACTTCATAAATTATTTCTTTTATAATTTACCTACTCGAGGACGAGCAGGAATTAAGCTTGGGACTGCTGATACGTCTCCAACATATCTATAATTTATGAAGTATTAATGCTATTATATTATCCATCTATGATGTTTTATATGCATTTATATGTCATTTTATATGATTTTTGGGACTAACTTATTGACCTAGAGCCCAGTGCCAGTTTCTGTTTTCTCCTTGTTTTTGTGTTTTACAGAAAAGGGATATCAAACAGAGTCCAATTGACATGCCAATTTTTTAAGGATTTTTTATGGACCAAAAGAAGACCACAGAGCATTGGAGTTGGGCCAGAAGAGTCCCGGGCTGCCCACGAGAGTGCCCCCCCCCTAGGGCGCGCCCCCCTATCTCGTGGACAGCCCGGAGACCTCCCTGACGTGAAACCAACGCCAAAAATTCCTATAAATACAGAAACCTTCGGGAATTAACCTAGATCGGAAGTTCCGCCGCCGCAAGCCTCTGTAACAACGAGAAATCAATCTAGTCCCTCTCCGGCACCCTGCCGGAGGGGGCCATCATCATCGGAGGACATGGAGGAGGATCTCGGAGGGGCCATCATCGCCATGAAGGCCAAGGACCAGAGGGGGAAAGGCATGGAGGAGGAAGCACAAGGGGGAGAACCTCTCCTCCTCTCTCTTGGTGGCACCGGAGTTCCATCAGGAGGGGAATCATCGCCGCGGTGATCGTCTTCATCAACATCACCATCATCATCACCATCCTCATCTCTTTTACGCGGTCCACTCTCCCGCACCCCGCTGTAATCCCTACTTGAACATGGTGCTTTATGCCGCATATTATGATTCAATGATGTGTTGCCATCCTATGATGTTTTGAGTAGATATCTTTTGTCTTTGGGTTGATTGATGATGTAGATTGGTATGAGTTGTATGTTTCACTTTGATGTTGTCCTATGGTGCTCTCCGTGTCGCGCAAGCGTGAGGGATTCCCGCTGTAGGGTGTTGCAATACGTTCATGATTCGCTTATAGTGGGTTGGTGAGTGACTGAACCACAAACCCGAGTAAGAGGGATTGTTGCGTTTGGGAATAAAGAGGACTTGATGCTTTAATGATATGGTTGGGTTTTACCTTAATGATCTTTAGTATTTGCGGATGCTTGCTAGAGTTCCAATCATAAGTGCATATGATCCAAGTAGAGAAAGTATGTTAGTTTATGCCTCTCCCTCATATGAAATTGCAATGACGACTACCTATCTTGTTAACAATTGCCTAGGACAATTCCGCACACCGATCCGTCATTATTCCACACTCGCTATTTATATTATTTAGTAATATATTCTAAATTTATGATAAGAGCACCTACTTTTATATTTTAGCTCTCCAATTTCTTATAAAGTTATCCTCTTCATACCCACAACATAGTTTTATTTATTGTTTCTAGTTGGAAGAAAACGTTTAGTGTACGTAGAGTCGTATCAGTGGCAGATAGGGCTTGAGAGAATATTGATCTTTCCTTTAGCTCCTTGTGGGTTCGACACTCCATACTTATCACTTCCACCTTTGGAAATTGCTATGATGATTCCCTGCACTTGGGGATTATCAAGGCACCCAGGTGCAAGACCAGCTGGGCGGCTCACATAGTGGGTCGACTTATGTCCTGACATCCGAAGACGATGGCTCGTAGCCCCGAAGTCCAAGTTGCCAGGAGTTTTCTTACTTAGGAGACAAGTTAGAAACATGAGAAGTCACGGATCGTAGTACGACCCGGACACTTGTAAGCCCTGGGTCACGACCTGTATATAAAGGTGAGTCCCAAAGGAATATATATGGCTAGGTTACAATCGATCAATAGCTAGGTCAAGCGAATCTGATCCCTTGTAATTGATTCCCAAGCAATAAGCAAACAAGCAGGAAGTAGGCTATTACCTCGATCATGAGGGGACGAACCTGGGTAACTCGTGCCTCTTGATTCTGCTCAACCCCGACAAGCTAATCACCCGGTTGCGTTAGCCTCATGACTAAGTCCTCACGCTAGGACATATGTCATGACAAAACCACGACAGCGATGGCCGCGCTTGGCTTGTGCGGGGAGGAAGAAATCGAGCGGCGAGAAGGAATCTGGGGTGCTAGGGTTCATCTAGGCGTTAGAGGGGTCACAGGCGGCGGCTAGTAGGCGGCTAGGGGGCGCGGGGATGGTGCCACGCACTGCCTGGCGCAGCCATGGCCGGCATGCCCTCCCCTGTCCTCTATAGCGAGGGGAGGAGAGGAGGTCAGGTGGGCTGGGCCGCCTCGGCCTGTACTGTGGCCTATGGCCCATGGGAAGGGCAGGGGTTTTCTTTTTTCCTTTTCCTTTTATATTATTTTCTCTTTTGTTTTTCTGTTTTCTTTCTTTTATGTTTTGTATTTTCTTTTAGCAATAAGCCATTTTAGTAAAATGTGTGCCTAGTCCCGAAAATCAGTATGCAATATGCCTCACTACCACAAAAGTTTGGGAGTGATTTGAATTAGTTTGGACCTTTCATAAATTAGAAAAGGATTTAAATGTTGTTTTGGGCACTATTTTAATTAGGTTAAGGCATTTAATCACTTTATAAAATGTTGGTTTGTCCATGACAATTACTCAGTGAATATTTGCAATATTATGAACTATTTTTCTTGCATGATAGAAGAAGTAAATATTTGACTTGTATTTCAAATGGAATTTGGATTTGTTTTTTCTCAAGTGACAATTTTGCTTAGTCAAACTTGATGACATGGCACCATTAGTGTGAGGTCACTGTAGTATGACACTGGGGGTGTTACAAATCTCCTCCACTACAAGAAATCTCGTCCTGAGATTTAAGAGGTGGAGTAAGGGAGAAGGTTCTGGTTACGAAATTCTAACGAATCTTCTCAGTCTTGGTTGCTCTTCCCGAAGTAGTTGATCCTTTTCATTGATGTCTTTATTTCTCTGCTCTAGGTCATCATGATGAAGTCATCATCCTTTCTTCACGATCTTCATCGTACTTACGAAAGCATAAGAGGTAGATTCGGAAGAATAGACCTTACAAGGTTGATTATCTGGTAGATAGCTCAGGGAATGTGGCCAAAAGTATCTCTCAAATTCAAACGTAAGAAAAACATCGAGAGTAAAGTAAGAAGGTACAATAAGGAGTTTCAAGTGGATAGACAGTCGTTTGATGCCTGGAATAGAGTGTGGAAAGGGTTCAGAGAAACGAAGAAAAAAATTGCGTTTGGTACTAGAATAGATCACTAGGAAGGTGGCTCGTGAATCTCATACGAAGCCAAGCGGGTGGAATAACCTTGGAAATAGAGATGCACAGGAAACACTAATGCAGAACCGGGCTATAGCACCGGTTCGTAAGGCCCTTTAGTGCCAGTTCTGTAACCGGCACTAAAGGGTGGGGACTAAAGGTCCCCTCCTTTAGTACCGGTTCAGCACGAATCGCCGCTGAAGGGCCACCACGTGGCACGAGCCAGAGCCGGGGGTGGGAAGACCTTTAGTACCGGTTGGTAACACCAACCGGTACTAAAAGGTTTGGGGGGTTTGGGGTTCACTACTATAGGATGCTGCTAACATGACACTACGATCAGAGACCCTTCCACGAAACTGTGTGCGATGCAATAATCACAAACGGTGGTGTAAAAAACCTGTCAAAAAAGGTGCAAAACGTTTGCGATGGAGGATGCATCAAAGACAATTCAGATTTTGGTTGCGTGTGCGATGCAGGGAATATGGTTCAATTCAATTAACTATTTGCGATGATGAGGAACAAAAGAAACGGGCAGCCAGATGAAGGTGTGTGCGATATACAGCATACAGTTCACTCGGATGAACTGTTTTTGATTAGGCAACACAAAAGAAACGGTTAGCTAGATCAAGGTGTGTGCGATATAAGGCATGCGGTTCAATCGGATGAACTGTTTGCTTTGAGCCAAGAGAACAGAAACGGTTCAATATAACAAGATGTGTGTTATACGTATTAAAGAGGTCTGTAATCAGAAATGTGTGTGAAGACTGATAATAACACAGACGATTGCTGCTAATAAGTCATGTGTGTTGTGGGCAAATGGTTGGTGGTATACAATTGTCAGCGATTGATGAAATCATCACTGAAGGGTTCCCCAGTATGCTCCGTGTGCGATGTCATTGCACACAGAACAACAACATATGTACTTATAACTTATAAGGACTTTATTCCATAAACAGATTGAACATCCAATTACATATGTGTCTAGTACACACATGACCTTTGCACACACCAAAGTACATTCCAAAATGCCTAGGAAACTCAAATAATGTATTAAAAGGCAAAACAAACTATGAACAATTTCATATTTTTAGGACGACGCTACAATAGTTGCATGTTGCCTCCGTAAAATAAATCAAGGCGGGAAGAGACGGCGTATGTCGTTTCACACACATAGGTGACAAGGTCCATCTCGGAACCATGAGCCTTTTTGAGAGAAGCTCTGGTTTGTAAGAAGTTCGTACCAAAACTTGTCCCAAATTGGACTAATTTTTTACCACAGCATGATGGTGCTATGTCATAACACCATGCCAAGTTTCATGATTTTGAGGCGAGTTTTGGATTTAGAGTAATTTTAAAACCAGGTTTCTCAATGTTTACTATTGAGCCGGCACAGCCCTGATAGGCTTTTTCCTCGTGGGTCCCAAATGACAAATCCAAATCTGTCACTACCATGTAGCTTTTCTTATTAATAATTACATCCCATTTGGTGTGCCAGCTGAAAATAAGTTTGTGGGTGCTGGTGAGCGCTAAGAACTTGCGGTTCTGTAATGAACAAAGATCTCAAGGATCTCGCGAGAGTGAGGATCTTTCCCTATGTTGTGAATGCTTATAATATTTATGTCTTAATTAAAGAAATGGCAGGCCATTGGCCCAGAAGAAAATGTGGGTCAAACCCTAGTTGAAAAGGGCAACAATGTCTAACTCCAGCTTACAAAAGGTACAAAAGCACAAGGATTAATTTTTCATCAGGTTTACACATAACCCAGATTGAATAGGACAATGACATCTAAATCAACCAAAGTTTTCGACAATTACAATCAAATGGATCAGTTTGATCCATAAAATCAAGATCCCAATACAATAATTCGACTGCTCGATGATGACCACAAGCTGTTGTAAACAGAAGCCAAACACGATCAGAAGCCCTTAGGTCCACCTGAAACTTCTTTTTTATGCTCTTCAACACTTGCAGCCGTGAGTCATTTCTTGTTGAAAAACTTAATCCTCACGGATAATAGTGCCCTCGCATTCAACATGAAGAATCTGACAAAACTAGTGTTTGCACTGTTGGATGAATATCGTTCCAGCGTTACTGTCTTCAAACAAATGTCATGAGATCTGAGAAAATCCCCGTGCTTCATCAACCATCGATTGGTTATACCTTTTTCTCCATGTGTTGTTGCCTAAATAGAGATGAAGATTGAAAACAGTTAATGTCAAAAAAAGAGTGATAGTTGAACGATTAATTATAGTACATTATATGTAACACCCCAAAATTTTGACCTTTTTTGATTAATTAAAATTTGGCCTGGAAATTTAATTTTTATTTTTTGGATTTTCTTTTGGTTCAGAACCACTCTTTTCTCCTGAATTGTGAAGTTTTCACCCCAAGTGAAAACTTTTCAAAAATATTTTTGGACTTATATACCCTCTCAAGAAACATTTCTTTTATCAGTGGAATTATTTATATGATTATTTTTCCCTCGGCTTTATTTCTTTTAAAAATGATTTTCATAAGCTTTAGAGCCTCTTTTGCACTACAACCCTTTCAAATACTTCTTTAAAATCCCCACCAAAATTTGGGGATGTCATGTGATGTTTCCACACCACTTTGATGCAAAAATATATTTTAGTCATTTGGAGATTTTGACCCCTACACCAAATTTTCAAATCTGGTCCAGTTGCAATTTTGCATTACAAACTATTTAAATATTTCTTTAAAACTTCCACCAAAATTAGGGGATGTTAGTAGTAGTGTATAATTCAACTTTATGCAAAAACCCATTGCTGTTCTTTGGAAAATTTGAGCAAATCACCCTCATCTTCATTCTGGTCCATCTTGGTGATTTGTACTGCAACCATAGTTTTTCTTGCTCATGTTGCCTTGGGTTTTGTCCTACTTGTAGTACACTCTACCAAACCCTTAAGTCCAGGAGATTGGACCGATTGGAATATTTTTAGTCCATGCAATAATAGCCTTTAGTTTCTGCCCAGATTTGGTTTTCTCAAAAACTTGCACTAACAAGTTTTTGGTTTTGCCCTAATAACCTTGCCATCATCACTTGTATCTAAAGAGACTTTGATCTGGAGTCTCTGGCCACCCCAAGAGATGCCTAGATGCCCATGGCATTCTGTCGAACACCTTGTGTGCATGAACAAATTTGACATAGTTTTTAGTTTGCTATATGGACTTGATCCCCTAACCCAACCACCATGTCCACTAACCTCATAGGTACCCCTAACCCAGACCTGTTAACTACCAGCCTTGCTCAAGCCCTCTAGAACATGATTGCATTGCATCGAGCACCTGGCGTGCATGCTCTGGGCGCGGCCAGAGCGCGCGTTTTGCACAAGTGTGCGCCCGAGTCGCCGCGTCTGGCCCCTGGTCTTTCCTCGCACGCAGGGCCACGCCCTGCCCTCGCCCGCTCGCCAGAACCCGCCAAGCCACCCCTGGCGCCCTACAGCGCTGCCGTCAGAGCCCTTGGCGGCACGCCGGTGTCCACAACAGGCCCCTGCCATGGACGGCGCCACCCGAGCCACCCTCACCCGTCAGCTGCCCCTGGAATAGCCCGAGCTCATATATTCGCCCTGCCAAACCCCGCCAGCCATCGCCACGTGCCCCCTGGCTACAGAACGACGGTTCGCCGTTCCTATCCATGGCCGTTGTCGGAACCAACCTCAACCGCTATAAATGGTGACCCCCGAGCTCCTCCAAACCCCCAGGCCACCTCAGGCCATCCCTCTAGAGCCCCCACCGCCAGCAATCGACGGGGGGAGGCCTTCTTCCTCGTCTCCGGCCAGTTCGGCCGCCGCCACGCTCCGGTGTCGTTCGCCGCAAGTAGAGCCTCCCCAGCCCACCCAGTGCCACCGTCCGACTCCCCTCGGCCTTGCGGAGCCACCCCACCTCTCAGCCTCGATCGGGAGCCACCGTAGCTCGAGACCCCACCCTTCCCAAAACCGCCGTCCGCCGCGGAGCTCGCCGCCGGCGACCCCCTCCACCCCCGCCAACCTAGCGACCACCGGGAGGACCTCCCTGGACCAGGGGATCCATCCCTGCCCTCGGAGTCCCGTGGGGAGCCATCGTTCGTCGACAGCGATCGCCAGAGGCCCGCCTTCGCTCGGACAGAGGAGGAAGGAGGCGCGGGCGACCGGTCAAACCTGACCAGTGGGCCCAAGGGACCCACTGTCAGTGACCACGAGTCGATCCATGTTGGCATAGGTGAAAGCGTAAAGCCCAGAGTATGTTTCCTCCCTGAACCGTTTTTTTCTTTTTCTGTTTTATTAAAAAAACAGAATTTTTACTAAACCTTGACTGGCTATAACTTTTTAAATATAAGTCCGAATGATTTGATTCTTTTTCTGTTATTCCTCAAATTTGGTCTAGTTTATTTTCGTATTTAATTGAAAATTTTCCAAAACAACTTTTTTGCACTGTTTTGAAACTATGTGTTGATTTGAATTTTCTTAAAATAGGATTTTGAAGAAGGAAGCAACTTTAAAAAAATGCACCCCACTTGCATACTCTTGAAGGCAAGCATTCTGAACCCTGGCATAATATTGTTGTGTGTTGTTTGATACGGTTACAACACCACCTTAACACGAAGTATTCGTTATTTTATGTGATGATATGATCATACTCATGAGTGCATAATGAATGTTCCTTGCTATTGGAATTTGATATGCTTGTGATAGTAATCACCCTCGTATGCCTTTCATGCCTATCGGAAGGAATCCGGGAAAGCCTCTGTCATGGGTAGGCACGAGCTTGTCTCCAGTCTTCGTCGAGACGGTTGTGTCCGGTATGGCATAGTGAGGTATGATGAGTGGTGATTCTGTCTGTTGGTCGAAACATATTTGTTATGCTAATCATGCAGGGAATACTTAAACCTCCTGAGTCGGTCATAGATCGAGTCTTCTTCCAGTAACTCCCATACTTGTTTCGTACTAGCACTTGTCCCTGCCATAGGTAGGGTACGGTTCAGTAAGTTGTCAACCCCTTTCTAGCACACACCGTATAGAGAGGCCATGGTGGAAGATACCGGCTGCATCCGGTAGGCATGCCACCTGGTCCGGGGGCATGGGTGTTTCCGGTTGTAGCCGAGGGGGTAGCTCCCCTAGTTTGCGCGCGTTATAAATTTTGTGATCCCATGCTAGTCGAAGTTGTAGCCTCCCCACTTAGAGTTTTGCTTAACGAGTGTCATGGGTGATTCCAGACACCGGTAAGTCAGGCTGGTGTGTGCGGTCAGGTGTCTTTTCAATTAAAAGACCGTAGATGGAATTAGTCCCGATGGACTAACGGAATCCGTTACCCATGGGTAAAGAGTACACCCTCTGCAGAGATTACATCTATTTGAATAGCCGTGTCCATGGTTAAGGACAAAGTCTGGGATGGGTCAAGTGTCGGTCTTAGTGTCGGTCTTAGTGTCGGTCTTCGGAGGAAAAACTGCTAAACCAGAACATTGGTTATGACCTGTGACATATGATGATTATGATTATTATTATTGTGGACTAACCATTTACATTATTTGAATTATTGAGTATCACTGGGACGGTTCTACCTCCTGGATATTCATTGTGATTATTCTCTTACAAGCCCTTTATGTGCTGTCGCTCAGATGCCCGACTGTGGCATGCTTGTTATTTAAACTACTTATAAGCCCTTTATGTGGTGTCGCTCAGACGCTCGACTGTGGCATGCTTGTTATTTAAACTACTTATAAGCCCTTTATGTGGTCTCGCTCAGACGCCCGACTGTGGCATGCTTGTTATTTAAATTATTTATAAGCCCTTTATGTGGTGTTGCTCAGACGCTCGACTGTGGCATGCTTGTCATTTAAATCACTTATAAGCCCTTTTTGTGGTGTCGCTCAGACGCCCGACTGAGGCATGCTTTAAATTATCATCCTTTCGATGCGTCGCTTCAGACACCCGATCGATGCTTTCTATTACTACTCCCTTATTGCCTATTCATGTGGTATATGAATAACCTGTGTGCATCATGAATTTTATTTCTTAACTGACGAAGTGATTATGGCATATTTTAGAGCATAATTATCACCTGTTATATTATACATGTGTTCATAATGTTTGCGATTACATTCAAAGTACTCAATGGCTTGTCCCTGGCTATTGTCTTGGTCAGCTGTTCCTGTGGGAAATGGAGTCCCATAGACGCTGATGAACCACAAACCACTTCCGCCATCAGCCACTAGAAACCTTGTGTTGTACTCATAGGCCAGAATGGTCTTGTACTACATATTATGTATTTTGCTTGGAGTTTCTGTATCAAGTTGGTGTCTCATCAGCTAACAATATGGGGCTGGTGAGCACAAGGGCCATTTTCTAGGAAATTAATATCCCGAAAATGTGGTCCTAACATTATATATGGTCTTTCAATGTGCGTGAAATCATCACCTTCATATACAAATTCTCCAGACATGGAAAGCATTGTAGCAAGGCAATAGTGATGTTGAGATCAAAACACCACATACTGATATATAAGGTCTTGACAGAATCCACCACCATTGATAGGATGGACAAGCACTTCATTGAGCATAGAACATAATATTAGCACTGAAAGTGTGCTCCAAGATGATACTTAACTTATGCGCATAAATGAAAAATGCAAATTACAAAAGTGTACGTGAATAATATACAGTACCTCAGTAGGTGCGGAGGCAAACACCATCTTGAACCATTTAAACGGATCACGAATTGCACCCAAGGTCTCCTGTTTAGGCGCAGAGACCACATTTATTTGCTTAGGTTTATAAGAACAATCAAGGACCAACCTTTGAAGTGAAGGGGCATCTTCGATGATGAGCTCATGTCCTTCAAAACTAATTCCAATGCTTACAAGGTGAGGCGACTTTATTTTGAGACAAGGGATATCGATTCCTGCTCCAAAAACAAGCACCAAACGCTCTAGTGCAGGGCAGCTAGAGTGGATGATGCTGTGTAGTGAGGCCTCTGACAGATAAACCAACACAAGCGCAAGTTTTTTCAGTAGTGGCAGTCGAAGCATTTGTACTAGATTGTCTGCTAGATGGCACCAGGTCAAGGTGGCGGTGCAGAGAGAGGAGGAAAACCATAAGATGGGCATTGGTGGTGAGGGCACAAATGCAGCTATTGGTGGTAACCTATCACTGTAGTAATGGTAGAACTCAAGATGCTGGAGTTTATCGAATTGACGGGATGTCAGCCAGGCGGCCACCATGCAGGGTATGTCCAGCAGGTAGCATGCCGGGATGCAGATGCGTTGAACGGAGCCCTCGTGGGAGGAGATGATGGCTCCGGGGAGTTCAGAATCATCATTGACAGATAGCTGACGATAGTTGACATTAAGAGGCGTGGTGCACCACAGAGTGCACCATCGAGATGCGAGGACTTGTGTGCGGCAGCCATCCTTGGTGGGGAGAAGGGAGATGATCTCCCCAAGGATTCCATCCGAGAGATCGCCGATGCGGTCCGTTGGAGATTCTACTAGTTCCTTATGTCCAGGGGCGCTTCTGGCCGCACAGCCGGGTCCAAGATCTATATCCGGCGGCGGCGCTGGATGGAGCCTCATCTGTGTACATAACAATCTGAAATAAAAAAATGGCATAAAATGTAGGACATTCGAAATCAATTCTCAAGATCATGAAGAAAAAAGGCACAAACATATATGTAGGCGACTGACCGGTTTTCCGTCGGCGTCGTAGTTGTTGCCTGAGTTGTTGTTGACCTCCAGCTCCCGCTGGGGGGGGGGGGGCACGACGGCACCGACAAATTCAAGGTTGTGTTGCTGCCCACGCGAGACCTCGTTGGCGGCGACGGAAACCTCTATGGCTAGCTTGACGCATTGTGCAGGTGCTTCACCAGCCCCAGCGTTCCCACTCCCTCCGATGGTGCGCTTCGGAAGCATCGTCATACACTCCAGAGTCCAGGCGTCAGTGACCACTGTGGACCGGGGGTGCGGCCGCCTGTTATGGCCGGCAGCTCGGGCGCACAATTAATACGGACCAGTGGGAGTGAGACAGGCTGCGGTCAAAAGTTGTCTCGCCTCCCGGTGAGCCTGCGCGGTGGACGTCTGCCATTCCTACCATCATTTCACACAGCTACTCGCACGCCTCCCTATCAATACACACACCTGCACGCACGCCTCCCGGTATGGCTGCGCGGCGGACTACTCGCATGCGTCCCGTCAACTCACGCCTGCTAGCACGGCACACGGGGCGTGTGGCGGCACGTATATTTTTTTGGTTTATTTTATGCCGCTTTACTGCTTCACTAAACCGCTTGTGTTGAAGAGATGCACAAATCCTATGTTGAACATCTTGCACGCTTCCCAGTGAACCTGCAGACCGGACGAGTTTTGGATTTACTAGAATTTAAAAATAAGGCATCTCAATGTTTTGCCAGCAATCAATAGTTCCTTCGTGTTTGAAATTCATTCCCATTTCTTGCATGGGACCTAAGCATGCACATAAGGACACATATTTGATTTTTCAACCAATTTATATGCACTAGAGCATGTGCATGTAGTTCAAATTTGAATTATGCACATAAATGCATTGAAAACTTAATTAATGCATAAAAATGTCCAAATGAAGCCCGAAAAATTACAAAAATTGACACAACACTCCTGTTGTTCTATGTTGACACGAGAAAATTTTGGAAGCAAATAAGAGGCAATGGATATTATTTCGTCCCCAAAGGTGGGACGTTCCCTACCGAAACCATCATGCTTGTTGTGAGAAGCTCTGGTTTGTGAGAAGCATATACCCAAACCTGCCCCAAATGGGACAAAAAATTTACCATGGCATGTTGATGCCGCTCCATGATAGCATGCCAAGTTTCATGAATTTCAGACGAGTTTTGGATTTACTAGAATTTAAAAACCAGGCATCTCAATGTTTTGCCAAATCAACGGTGCCCCGATGTTTGAAATTCATTCCCATTTCTTGCAAGGGACCTAAACATGCACCCAAGGATACAAATTTGATTTTTCAACCAATTTATATGCACTGGAGCATGTGCATGTAGTTCAAATTTGAATTATGCACATAAATGCATTGAAAACATAGTTAATGCATAAAAATGTCCAAACGAACCCCGAAAAATCACAAAAATTGACACAACACTCTTGTTGTTCTATGTTGACACGAGAAAAAATTTGGAAGCAATAAGAGGCAATGGATATCGTTTCGTCCCCAAAGGTGGGACGTTCCCTACCGAAACCATCATGATTGTTATGAGAAGCTCTGGTTTGTGAGAAGCATATACTCAAACCTGCCCCAAATGGGACAAAAAATTTGCCACGGCATGTTGATGCTGCTCCATGATAGCATGCCAAGTTTCATGAATTTCAGATGAGTTTTGGATTTACTAGAAATTACAAGCCATGTATCTCAATGTTTTGCCGGCAATCAACGGTGCCCTGGTGTTTGAAATTCATTCCCATTTCTTGCATGGGACCTAAGCATGCAACCAAGGACACATATTTGATTTTTCAACCAGTTTATATGCACTGGAGAATGTGCATGTAGTTCAAATTTGAATTATGCGCATAAAATGCCTGGAAAACCCAGTTAATGTATAAAAATGTCCAAACGAAGCCCCAAAAATTCCAAAATTGAACACAACACTCCTGTTGGTCTATGTTGACACTAGAAAAATTTTGAAAGCAATAAGAGGCAATGGATATCATTTCATCCCCAAAGGTGGCACGTTCCCTACCGAAACCATCACGCTTGTTGTGAAAAGCTCTCGTTTGTGAGAAGCTTATACCCAAACCTGCCCCAAATGGGACAAAGTTATGCAGTGACATGGATGACCACTGTAACCAGGGAAATTGGAACCAAAATTTTTGACGTTCAAACTCAACGCACACAGGTTAAGCTATCTGAATCATTTTGTGATGTTCACATATCGTACACAGTTCTGAATAAGGGACCATGTCTGATGACACTTTGTGCGCCAGTTTTTTGGCTGAAGCGATTCCAAATTTTCGGCTTCCACGGAATATCTACCTCCCTGCCCCCTCCCCCTTACCAAAAGCCACATTTCCCTGTTTCCGCCTTCCTTTCCAAGTTGAAACCTTCACTCCTTGCTTGCAGCGTTGCCGCCTCCTCGCCGGTGACCCTCCATCACGCTGCTCGGCCTCGCCTATCCAGGCAGGTAATCCACAACCGATCCCCATCATCCTCCTATTTCCACATCCCACATGCCCTAACCGCCGATGCGAGCGCGACACCTTCCACCCAAATCACCGACCCCTCCACCAAATAAGTGTCGGCCTAAGCCATGGTGCACGTAGTATAGCTAGGACCTCAAGGAGCATTTGGCAGCGGAGAAGCATATAGCAGCCGCACGCGCGGATGAGGTCGTGATCCATTCGTGCCGACCCCCGGATCTTGGAGGAGCACCTCGACATTGAGGCCACCATTGACGCCTCATGCACCGACACCGCGACGCGGTTGGCTGCTTTAAATGACAGTTCGTGGAGTTTTCTCGAGGCCACCGTCAGTGCCTTTGACGAAGACTATGAGGTGTTTTCTCAGCGTGCACGTGCTTACCTCATCTCGAGAGCCAGCAGGTTGGTGCCCGGAGCGGCTCAGGCAACTCACCACTACAACGAGGGCACCCACGATGCGGAGGCCTCGCCCTCTTCCATGTCCAAGGAGCCAATCATCATCGATATCTCCGACAATGAGGAGTAGATTGTCTTATTAGCTCACTATAAGGACCCATGTTCAGTTTGCTAGCTACTGCCTTTCCTTAACAAATTCTAGTGAATTGTGTTATCTACTTTTACCGTGCAATCTTCTGCTATAGTGTATATGTTCTATATGCCGTGCAATGTGGTGTTCAGTTAACTGCTTGGTTCAATTCTACAAATGTGATGTTCAATTCTTCAGGGTGCAATATTTCCAAGTTGTTAAGCATGCTTGGTTTGGTTAACTGTCTGATCTTCTATTACGAGTATGTTATATTGTGCAATGTGGTGCTCAGTTAACGTTTGGTTCATTTGTTGTGGTGTTTAGTTAACTGCTTGGTTCAATTCTGCAATGCGATGTTCAATTGTTGTGGTTGCATTTTGTTATTGTATACCATGTGAGGAATAAATCGAATTTGGTTGTACTAAATACATGAGAAACAAATACAATTGCTATATTTCCAAGTTGTTAAGCATGCTTTGTTTGGTTAACTGTCTGATCTTCTATTAGGAGTATGTTATATTGTGCAATGTGGTGCTCAGTTAACGTTTGGTTCATTTGTTGTGGTGTTTAGTTAACTGCTTGGTTCAATTCTGCAATGCGATGTTCAATTGTTGTGGCTGCATTCTCTTATTGTATACCATGTGAGGAATAAATCAAATTTGGCTGCAGTTAATACATGAGAAACATATATAAGTGCTATATTTCCTAGTTCTTAATCATGCTTGGTATGGATAAATGGGTTTTCCACGTGGCTTGAATTAATCTAATGAATCTGCAATGTGCTTATTTTTCATCAACATATTTTACTGACAGCATGCGAACCCTTACTTAACCTAATGACTAACTACCTTATATGTGTTGCAGGGAAACAATGGGAAGCATTGAGGTTTACAAGATGGTACCAACTATTATACCTTGCCTTTTTTATTCCTTTGCCCCATTTCCAATATAGAGAAGATTTTTATGCACATCCTTGTTTTCAGGCTTCACTGATGATTACCTCTCAAACTACCTCTCCTGTCAGAAGGCGAGGAAAGTTTTCATACAACACCCACGGTTCAATATTGAAGTGTTCCTGAATAGGTTGAAGGATGGACGGTGAATCATCCACAGGCACTGGCCTAAAGTTGCAAAGACCTTCAGCAGTTTTCCAGGTGAGATGCATCTCTCTATGTACCGTCTATGATGCTAATTTTGAAAGGTTCTAGATGTTGCATGTGAAACTTGTTGCTGGTATAGTTGTCTAATGGGGTGGTTGAGTGCTGAAGCTATATCATGTTGTACCACGATGTATTTCAATTATGAAATCCTGCTTCCTTAATATGGAAATGGAATATATTATGTGCTTAATATGGATGTCAATTAGATTAGTAAATGGATTATTAATAATAGGGAAATTAGCCTACTAATTGGCCAATTAGCTTGCTAATTGGGTTTTCCTATTGCAAACGATTAATGAGAAAACACCGTGGGTGATGACCTCAAGCAACGCACACAGTTTCTAGGAATAAACCATGTTCGATCATTGAACAATCGCACACGACATTCTCTGGAAACTGTTTGTGTTACGCCACCTAGCACAAACGTTTTCCTTGGATTGACTGTGTGGGATGTATATACGAACAGAAACGTTTACTTACGACCTGAAATGGTTTCGCATGTATAATTGTTCTTTTAGCACTATTGTAAGTATTTCTGTATTTGATGCTTGCCGGTTGCACATGACCTCATTTTGCCGAGCTTGTGTGCCAGGACGGCATATTCCCGATGGTTTCTGGGTCATGTGGGAAGGACGCCTCTGTCGCCCACACTCACTTGGCGACGGTTCCGAATATCGTCGCGGAAAGGGGTTAAAACCGTTTGTTTAGGACCGACGCGTACTAGTGGTTCATGATTTCTTTTTGCTTTAATTTTGTGTTTTCCATTAATTCTTTTTCATTTGGTGGTATTTTACGATAATGCATATTGTACATGTTATGCATATATATAAATAGAATTTCTCGTAGAACCGATCATCTATATATATATATATATATATATCATCGAATGTCTCACAACCACCATTCACATACACATGTATATATATACAATTAGGTATATACAATTTCTCCTACATGTTGCCTCCGTAGCCAGTGGCAATTGCCTTGGTGCCTTTGGAGCACGATGACAATTGGGAGTGATTCATGGGACATGTGGCATTTGCCTTGGTTCCTGCGGTAGCGGCGGTAGCAGGTAATGGTATTCTCCTTTGGGATCTATGACCTGGTCGAGCAAAAATCCCGCCATTTCCTCTTGAAGTGCTCGTACGCGCTCCGTTGGTAGGAGCTTTTCTCGCACCTCATTGAACTTTTAGGAAGGAGATCAATATGCATGTATTAGTTGTGTGATTAGATATCGATAATGATGTAAAAATTATGAATAGTGTTCTGGCTAACATACCCATAGCTGTCTAGCAGATCTGCTTCTTTTGGACGCCATCATGCGAATGTTCTCACAAACATAGTATGCACATAAGTCAATCCCTGGCGCCTGCTTCATGGCCTTTATGAGAATATAGTATTCAATCAGACAAGAATTAATCAAGCATGATAATTAATGGTATTGAAACTAGAATTAAAGAGATGGTAGCTAGCTAGCTAGTACTACTTAATTACTTACCTTAGGTCGAAACCAATACAACTTTTCTTTCCATTCGCCTGGAACCGTTTTGATGTACTTTTGCCAAGCCCTGCCCGCCGGCAAAGAAAATGAATAAAGGAGTTATTAATTAGTTGATATCAGGAAATGACGAACTAAAGAGGCCGACATATAGTTCAATAATGATTGAAATTACTTGTTGACTATCCCCATCAAGATTGAGTAGTCTTTAGGTTCTTTAAGGAGTGAGTCCAGTACTTCAACTGTTCCTTTTTCAACTTGAATGATTAACAAGATCCAGTGGTACCTACATGTGCATACGTTTGCATGTATAAATTAAGTGGGCATGTGCATAACACTCATCAACTACCCTAAACCTTATACACTTATTAACATCTAGCTAGTAAGCAAAAATAGAATTTGTAGTACAAGACAATGTGACTCATTTGAAGTTGTAAGGAAGTAGTATATCTCGATTGGTATTGAGGCGCTTCAAAATCTCTAGCATGTTGTTCTCTACTTCTTGTTTATACCATTCATAGCTCCATGTCTCTTCATTAATGGTATTTGGGTCAATGAACCCAATGCCATAGCGTCCTGCTTTTTTCATTTCATACATCTTCTTCCTGCATAATACCACAGAAAAGAATATAGTGAGGATAATTACACGTAATGATCAATGAGAGCACTACAGCTAGCTTGAGACTTAAACTACAGAAAGAAATCACTTACAGACAATAGCAACTGACGATAGATTTGTCAAGTGCATCTTGATTGAATAACTGAAACTGTTTTGTATACTCAACGGACAGAGCTGTCTCATGGAAGTAATGCTCTTCCTTGACTTTCACCATGAGGGACTCTCGATTGGTAGTCTTTGTAATTTCCATGTACCATTTATGCAATTCATACATTCTCGTTGAGATCTGCTTGACCACCTCAGGCTTGACCAAAGGTTCGCCGCGGACATATTTCTGTTTTATGTCCTCCTCTCTAAGCGATTCAATGGGCTCGAGCTCTAGGAGTTGTCCAACAGTGATACCGAGCTCTTTAGCCTGCCTTCTATGCTCGTCGGTTATTATCAGTTGATCGGCGCTGGTACTCGCATGTGTTGGTACAATGAGCGGGGGGGTCGATTGCACCGCCTGTTCTCCTAGCTGGGGAAAAGTTTTCCCACTTTTTTGCCAGCTGCTTGGCTCAAGCTCGAGCTCGACTCCTTCTTTTGTTGTGCTCGATGTGCCTTCCTGATTTGGCGCTCATAGTCTGAGTCAACAGGCTTGGGAGATGGTGGTTTAGCCATACGAATAAAGTGGTCAATCCTATCCTCAGGCACTTTCTCCTTTGGCGGCGGTGGCGGTTTTCGTCCAAAATGGGCATCCACTTGGGCCTTCACTATGGCTTCGTTTTGCTCCTTGGTGATGTTGTAAGGCCTCATCTCAAGAGGCACAAGGCTTGGACCATATTGAAATCTCTTGCCTCCGCATGTACCTCCTGTAACTCGACTTGCACCGCTACGCACCATAGCTGTAGCGGCTCTCTTCCGTTGTTGCTTAGGCGGCGGAGAAGGATGACGTGGCTGTCCTGGAGGAGGAGGAGTGGGCTGACGCGGTGCCGGACTTGGAGCAGGAGGAGTTTCCTGACGCATTGGCGGACTTGAAGGAGCAGGACTCTGCTGAGCCGGTGGCTGGTGACTTGGAGGAGTGGGAGTCTGCTGATGCGGTGGCGGACTTTGAGGAGGAGTCGGCTGATGCGGAGCCGGTGGCCTTCGAAAGATGATGCAATCCTTTCCCCATAGGATGATACAATGTATGGCCTCTCCCAGTGTGTGCTCCTCTTCACCTCCAGGAATGTCAAGCTCTAGCCCCGAATATTGGTGCACCACCTCATCAACCACGACACGAGCATAGCCAGCTGGAATCAGGTTGCAATGGAAGGTTGCTTCAGGGGGATTTGTATAAGCAACAGCGTCCGCCACCTTCATGGATATGTTCTTCATTTTGAAGTGTAGCTCACAATTAGTGTTCTCCATGATGTCATCCACAGGGTATCTATCCAGCAGTGCGTCGCCCGAGGCGGAACCCACGCTGCTTCTCGGCATGGATGGGACGGTGCTATCCAATGTTGGCTCATCCGCTAGCTGATGCCGCTGCTGAGGCCCCCTTTCCTGGCTAAGTGAGTCGATTTGCTGTTGCTGCCGCTGGAATTTGAGTGCCAACTCCGCATGCACTGATTCTTGGCCTTGAAGGCGTTCTGCTTCCTTCTTCCTCTGCTCCTCCTCCAGCTTCCTCTTCTTCTCCTCCTCCATCTTTCTTCTCGCATGGCTTCTGTAGTCGACATTCCAGTCCGAAAACCCCTCATACCACGGAACAACACCCTTGCCTCGTGTTCTTCCCGGGTGTTCAGGATTTCCCAGGGCACGCGTAAGCTCGTCGTTCTCTCTGTTGGGCGTGAAAACCCCCTTTCGAGCATCTTCTATTGCATCATTTAACTTATCTTCAGCTCCTTTTAGACATGCCTTCTTTGAAACCTAGCCTGTCTTCAGGTCCAACACCCCCCATGTGCATAGAACCAAGTCCTGCACCTGGGGGGTAGCTCAATGTAACCGGAGTGACCTCTGCAGCCAACATCTCTTGCTCAGACTTATCCCACTTAGGCATTGCCACCGCATACCGACCTGGCCCCAGCCTATGGAACTGCTCATTTTTGCGGCATTGGCCTTATTTTTTCTCGACCGTTCCTTAGATAATTTTGATTCCTTGAATTTCATGAAAGTGGGACAGTGATCTCTTTGCTTCTCCAGTGTTCCCTTGAATTCTGGAGTCTTCCTTAGTTGGTCCATATAGTTTTCTTGTGGTTGTTGAATGCAATTGCCATCTTCCTAAGAGCAGCGTCCTTGACTTTCTGCACATCTGCATCTGTGAAATGATCTGGTAGGGTGAAATGTTCCATGAGAGATTCCCAAAGCAGAGATTTTGCTCTGTCATCGACAAAAGTAAGATCTGGACGTTTCTTTGCTAGCTCTTTCCATTCTTGAAGGGAGATCGGGAGTTGGTCCTTCACAAGAACTCCGCACTGACAAACGAACTTGTTCGCAATGTTCTTAGGCGCAATTGGTTCGCCATTAGTTTTGATGGCATCGATGTTGTACGTTATGCCCTCCTTCAACTTTTTGGCTGGGCGTCACACTGTCCTGCTGCCTGTAGAAGATTCGCTCGATCCGGAGGGCTGAAAGAAGAAAGATCGATTCGTTAATATATCTTCAAATCATTTAAAACATGTGATGATCACCAGATGCCTGCTTATATAAGTATACCTCGCCGGTCTCTATTATTTCAAGATCAACATTTTCTTCGTCATCATAATAATAGTTCATGACTTGATCAATTCGGTCGTCGTGATCGAATAATATCGCCCTCCCCGGTATTGTTCCGATATTGAGAGCCGTCATCTTCTTCACTTTGATCATCTGGCCCGCGAGGGGAGTGTATGATCTCGGATAGGGCCTCTTCTCCCTCTATGTCGGTATTGTCAGCCATAGCTTTTATTTAACTAATCCATAAGAAATATAAAACAATTTAGTATTAAAATTACAATGCATGCATGCAATCAATAAGGAAAAACTGAATCATAGTACATAATATGCATCATCGAATATAATCTCGAATACATTGTCTCGAATATTATCGAATAACATATATAATCTCGAATACATCGTCTCGAATAATATATATAATCTCGAATACATCGTCTTGAATATTATATATCGAACATATCACTAGCTAGCTAGCTAATAAAGATCGAATACTACAGAATAATCTAGGCCACTCGCGGTTCCTGAGGTGCGGGCGGTGGACACCCAAAGAGAAGGAACCATCACAGGATCATAGCTCGGGTCATCTCCCCAAAGAACCTGCCAGGTATTGGAGAACCTGACGCCCATAGCAGCCATGTAGCGACGGACGTGCTCGTCCTCCTCCCTGACACGACGACGTACCACTTCCGGTGGGGCCGGCTCCCTCTGCACCGAAAGTGGCCCACGCGAACGCCACCAAAGGAGCTCAGGGTCGACGATGGGACCCGAGGTCGGGTTCCTCACCAAGCGGCACACCCCTGAAGGTAGCACCTCCGAGTGCCAGCCCGGCGGAGCCCAGTCCCGGATGTGGGTCCTCTGAAGCAGGACGTCATCGCGAACGGGTCGACGACGAGGATGTGGGCCGGGCATCGCCGAGAACAAATACTATATGCAAATGTAACATTTTTTAAATGATTGGATTGTGGTTTCTTATATACAAATTTAAAAAATGATATCATTGCATATGTCAAAATTCTATATGCATCTATATGCAAATTCTAAATTTCTATAACTAAAATTATAAGAAACTAAAAAAACATCGATCATCGTCTAACAATTTGACATTAATTAATCTAAATCATCTGGCTAAAACTAACATTTCTAAAATTTCTAACATTCCTATATAACTAACATTTCTAACATTTCTATAACTAAATAACAGAAAATTTTCTAACATTTCTATAACTAAAAAACGTAACAATTACAAACATTTTTATAACTAACAATGTGTGTGTATGTGTGTGTGGCCATGGCGGGCATGTGCTCACCGGCGAGGTGAGGCGGCGGGGGCGGCGACGGGGGGCGGCGACGAGGACGGCGATGGGCGGCGACGACGGGGATGGTGACAGGCGGCGACGGGGACGACGCGGCTATGGGCGGCGACGGGGACGGC
>NC_041393.1:283902972-283934723 GCF_002162155.2 Triticum dicoccoides | reverse complement strand
CGACGGGGGCGGCGATGGGTGGCGGCGACGGGGGCGGCGACGGGGGGCGGCGACGAGGGGTGGTGGTGGTGGGGCAGAGGAGAAGAAGCAGAGGAAGAGATGAAAATTGACGAAATTCATAAGTGTTGTTTATATAGGAGGGGCGGTTAGTACCGGTTGGAGCCACCAACCGGTACTAAAGGTCAAATTTGCCCAGGCCAAGTGGCAGGAAGCGCACCCCTTTAGTACCGGGTGGTGGCTCCAACCGGTACTAAAGACCCCCCTTTAGTACCGGTTGGAGACACCACCCGGTACTAAAGGTGGTGCACTGCCAGGCGAGGGGCGCAGAAGTTTAGTCCCACCTCGCGAGCCGATGGGCGTCCGCACTTGTTTATAATCCCCGGTGTGGTAGCTCTCTCGAGCTCCTCTCTATAGCAGGCTTCTAGGCCTAACTTTGTCGCGCTACCCTGTGGGCCTGCATCCTGGCCCAAGGCCAAGCAGGCCCACATGGCAGCGCACAATTTCTTTTTCTTTATTTGTTTTCTTTTCTGCTTTATTTATTTTCTTTTATTTATTTCTGAGTTGTTTTTTGCTGTATTTAGAATTTCTTTGTGAATATTTTGCTTTAGGTACAAAAAAATTCCAAAGTTTCTGTTAGTGCCACTAGTTTTCAAATTTGAATAGTTTAAATTTAAATTATTTGAAATTTGTGTGAATCACTAGTTTGTGAATAACTTAACTTTAAAAATAGATTTTCAGTGATTCTTTTTTCTTTTGTTTAATATTAGTGTGTTTTATCATTATATTCAATTTGGTAATACTTAGGTTATTTAAAAAAATGAAATGCCTTGTAACATATGAGTTTTCGTCCGAAACCCTTATACTTCAAAAGAGATTGTCCCTTTTGTACACAAAGTGCATCCAGTTTTTGTCGTAACCTCTCTACTTTTTTGCACATGCTATGTGGGTGAAATGATGATGCCATGCCAACTTTCAACCATTTCAGAGTTCATTTGAAGTGTTTTTCAATTTCAGGGTCATTTAGCTAAAAAAATCATTAAATGCATGAAATAGCAAATGAAGTCAGAAAGGGTTGAAAATTGATGACGTGCCTTTGAATGGTGCACACTGAACGCACAAAAAGTCTGGAGTTGTAATAAGTTAAAAAATGAAATGTCTTTGTAACACATGAGTTTTCGTCTGAAACCCTGATACTTCAAAAGAGATTGTCCCTTCTGTACACGAAGTGCGTCCAGTTTTTGTTGTAACCCTCTCTACTTTCTTGCACATGCTATGTGGGTGAAATGATGATACCATGCCAACTTTAAACCTTTTCAGAGTTCATTTCAAGCGTTTCAAATGCCAAAACACATAAGTACCCTAACTATTACAAAGATTCTCTCCGGTTTGTTTGAAGTGGGACTTTCCAGATATATATAAGTCCTGAAACTCACTAGAGAAGAATGTGATGATAGTGAAGCCGGTCACATCCTAGAGTGGGATCTTTGGGTGTGAAACTTTTTCTTCGCGTGTGTCCCTTTGCACCGTAACCATGGACAATCTTCATCATTTAACTAGATGCTCGGGTCAATATTCACTCTGAATGGAGAAATTTCATCAAACTTTTCATAATCTTCTGACATGTATGTCTTGCCATCCACTCACATGATGTTTCTTTTCCCTGAAAGAACTATGTGGCGCTTTGGCTCATCGTATGATGTATTCGCTTCCTTATCTTTTCTTTTTCTCGGCTTAGTAGACATGTCCTTCACATAGAAAACCTGTGCCACATCATTGGCCAGGACGAATGGTTCGTCTACGTACGCAAGATTGTTGAGATCCAATGTTGTCATTCCGTACTGCGGGTCTTCTGTTACCCCGCCTCGTGTCATATTGATCCATTTGCACCAAAACAAAGGGACCATCAAACCACGTCCATAGTCAAGTTCCTATATGTCCTCTATGTAACCATAATATGTGTCCTTTCCTGTCTTGGTTGCTACATCAAATCGGACACCACTGTTTTGGTTGGTGCTCTTCTTATCTTGGGCGATCGTGTAAAATGTATTCCCATTTATCTCGTACCCTTTGAAAGTCATTATATTGGAATATGGTAACTGAGACAGAAAGTACAGGTCATCTTCAAGAGTGGCTTCATGCATGGCATGTGTCTGCAACCAACTGGCTAAAGTCCCCATTTGTTCACGTGTAATCCAGTCGTCAGACTACTCGGGTGTTTGGAGCATAGAAAATTCTTGTGTTCCTCCATATACGGAGCCACCAAGGAGGAATTCTGTAGAACTATCTAGTGTGCTTGAGTGAGAGAATGCCCGTCCATACATATTATTTGATCCCCTCCTAGCGTGCCTTTTCCATCCAGTCTGCCCTTATGCCGCGATTCAGGAACACCAAGGTGAATCTCTATATATACGCTGGACGGAGAGGAGGGGAAAAACAGAGCGCTTTGGCTCGGGCTGGACGAAGCACTATATATACGGATATCTTTAGTCCCGGTTGGTTATAAGAACCGGTACTAAAGGTGAATCTCTAGTACCGGTTTGTAGCATGAACCGGTAGTAAAGGTACTGGTGGGGCCCAGCCTGACACAAGCCTGCCACCACGTCTTTAGTACCAGTTCGTGGCACGAACAGGTGCTAAAGATTCGCCACGAACCGGTACTAATGAGAGCGGCCCGCCTAGCCATTGGAACCAGCACTAATGGTCACATTAGTGCCGGTGTGACGCCCCCGATTCAATCGTACACTAATCATGCATGCAAACGTGTACGATCAAGATCAGGGACTCACGGGAAGATATCACAGCACAACTCTAAAAGTAAAATAAGTCATACAAGTATCATATTACAAGCCAGGGGCCTCGAGGGCTCGAATACAAGTGCTCGACATAAACGAGTCAGCGGAAGCAACAATATATGAGTACAGACATAGGTTAAACAAGTTGCCATAAGATGGCTACCACAAACTGGGATACAGAACGGAAGAGGCGCAGGCCTCCTACCTGGGATATTCCTAACTACTCCTGGTCGTCGTCAGCGGCCTGCACGTAGTAGTAGGCACCTCCAGTGTAGTAGGAGTCATCATCGACGGTAGCGTCTGGCTCCTGGACTCCAACGTCTGGTTGCGGCATCCGGGAAGAAGAGGGAAAAGGGGGAAAAGAGGGAGCAAAGAAACCGTGAGTACTCATCCAAAGTACTCGCAAGCAAGGATCTACACTACATATGCATAGGTATATGTGTAAAGAGGCAATATCAGTGGACTGAACTGCAGAATGCTAGAATAAGGGGGGATAGCTAGTCCTATCGAAGACTATGCTTTTGGCAGCCTCCGTCTTGCAGCATGTAGAAGAGAGTAGATTGAAGTCCTCCAAGTAGCATCGCATGGCATAATCCTACCCGGCGATCCTCCCCTCATCGTCCTGTGGGAAAGCGATCACCGGGTTGTCTCTGGAATTTATCTGGGTGTGTTTTAAGTATCCGGTTCTAGTTGTCATAAGGTAGAGGTACAACTCCGGGTCGTCCTTTTGCCGAAGGACACGGCTATTCGAATAGATAAACTTCCCTGCAGGGGTGCACCACATAACCCAACACGCTCGATCCCATTTGGCCGGGCGCACTTTCCTGGGTCATGCCCGACCTGGAAGATCAACACGTCGCAGCGCCACCTAGGAACAACAGATAGGTTAGCACACCGGTCTAAATCCTATGTGCGCAGGGGTCTGGGCCCATCGCCCATTGCACACCTACACGTTGCGTACGCGGTCGGAAGCCAACCTAGCCCCCTTAATACAAGAGCAGGCTTACGGTCCAATCCGGCGCGCGCCGCTCAGTCGCTGACGTCACGAAGACTTCGGCTGATACCACAACGTCGAGTGCCCATAATTGTTCCCGCGTATTTGGTTAGTGCGTATAGGCCAGTGGCCAGACTCAGATCAAATACCAAGATCTCGTGAAGCGTGTTATTATGAAATAACCACGAACACCGACCAGGACCAGGCCCACCTCTCGCCTAGGTGGTCTCAACCTGCCCTGTCACTCCGCCACAAAGATCCACACAGAGGGCCGTCGGTACAAATGTCCTTTCAGCCCCCAATCCATGAATCACTCGCGGGTACTTAACGAGCCGAACCGACTTTAGTCACCATCTGTATAGTATGTATATATGTATAGTATATACCCATGATCACCTCCCAAGTGATCATGGCCCGATATTATAGCAAGGCAGACTGACAAGAATTTAGGGCCAATGATGATAAACTAGCATCCTATACTAAGCATTTAGGATTGCGGGTAAGGTATCAACGACTGTAGCAACAATGACAGGCTATGCAACAGAATAGGAGTAACCGAACAGTAACATGCTACACTACTCTAATGCAAGCAGTAGAGAGAAGAATAGGCGATATCTGGTGATCAAGGGGGGGGGCTTGCCTGGTTGCTCTGGCAAGAAGGAGGGGTCCTCAACTCCGTAGTTGAACTAGGCAGCAGCACGTCGGTCTCGTAGTCTACCGGAGAGAAGAGGGGGAAGAAACAGTAAATACAATGCAAACATAAGCATGACGACGCATGACATGACAATGAGCGGTGTTAGGTGTGCCCTAACACGGTAGTAGGTGATACCGGCGAAAGGGGGAAACATCCGGGAAAGTATCCTCGGTGTTTCACGTTTTCGGATAGATGAACCGGAGGGGAAATGTTACAGGTTCGCTATGCTAGGGATGCGTGGCTGACGAACAGGCTGCGTATTCGGGTTCGTCTCATCGTTCTGGCCAACTTTCATGTACAAATATTTTCCATCCGAGCTACGGTTTATTTTATATTAAATTTTAAAATATTTAAATCATTTTTAGGATTTGTCTAATTAATTTAATTCAACATTATCCAGAATAGTGCATGCTGACATCATCATGACGTCAGCAGTCAACAGGACGTTGACTGGGTCAAACTGACATGTGGGTCCAGTGGGACCCACCTGTCATAGACTAAACATGTTAATTCGGGTTTAATTAAGCCGGATTAGTTATGTTTAATTAAACTAGATTAATTAAGTTAATTAATTAATTAATTGATATATTTTATTTATTTCTTATTATCATTTATTTAAACCATTTCTTTTTAATCCATTTTCGTTCTCAGGGGCGTGGGCCCCGTTTGTCATTAGCCCAGAGGCCAAACGGGCGCGATGCACTGGGCTCGGGTTAACGGGGGGTGAAGCGGAGCCACGGGGCTCGCGGGCGCGAGCGCCGGTGGCCAGGGGGGCGGACGGCGCAGGGAGCAGCGAGCACACGCCGGCAAGCGCAGGGATGCGGGGGTCGCAGCCAGGGCGCTGCGTGGGGAAGGAGGCCGTGGCATCGGGCGCGGGGAGTGCGAGTGCGCGTGGGGGAAGCGTGAGCGCGCGTGCACGCCATAGTGGTGCAGTGAGCACGTGTGGGGCACGGCGGTGGCGAAGCAGCACGAGGCCGGTAGCCATCAGGGACGGCAGCAGGACACGGCGCGAACAACGAGCGCGCTCGGGCGACGGAAGCAGAGGGGGAGAGGAAAGGAGCGATGCTCACTGGACCCTGCAGGTGTGCGATAGTGAGCTCGAGGTGGCGACAGTGAGCTCGAGGTCACCCGATCCCGTTCCAGTCGGTGGGAGAAGTGGGAGGAGTGAGTGGGGTCGTGGGGTTAGGGTTTGCGGGGGGGGTCAGGGGATAAGGAGGCGTGGATGGGCCGGTTGGGCCGGCCGGCAGCTGGGCCGGTAGTGGGGGGTTCTTTTTCTCTTTTCTCTTTTGTTTTGTTCTCTGGCTTTATTCTTTTTCTTTTAGTTATTTTCCTTTTTCTATTTTAATTTTATTTCCCAATTTCTTTTAGTTTTGCAAAATATTCAATTATCCCCTAAACTAGTAACATTAATTATACCACTGCCACAATAACTTTGGAGCCTAGCTAAAATGGTTTATTATTTTATAAAATATTATAGGGGTATAATTATTTGTTTTTACTGCTGTTTTAATCACTTTAGGGTATTTCGTTATTTTATAAAGATGTTGTGTCTCCACCAATATTATCCATGATTTATTTGTCACATTAAGAACATTTTAGTTTGACTTTCGAAAACTTTAATTGTTTGACTTTAATTCAATTTTGAATTTGAATCGGTTTTGATCTAACCCGAGACTAACTACAGTGACAAAGGTGATGTGGCATCATTAGCAGGGAATTACTATAGTCTAATAATACGGGCGTCACAGCCGGCTCAAATACAAACCGGGACTAATGAGCTGAACATTAGGCTCTACTAGTGAAAGACGGGTTTCGATCATGTCGAACTATGGGTTATGGGCCACCATGTGGGTCAAAAGTAGGAAGAGCACTGACATCTTGCACGGTCATGATAGCAAGGCAGGTCAGAGGATAGCCTGTCAATTATGTTGGCATCAATGTTGGTACCAAGGGCGAGGGACGAAGAGAACCATTTTTCCGCTCGTAGGAATGAGGCGGACCAAAAGGCAAAGTTCTCGTCCATCAGTGGTTACCGGAATGTCATCAACAATATCAACATGGTCGTACTGGCAGAGTTGTACACCCGAGGTGTTGACATAAGCAGGGAATGATCACTTCTCTAATAAGTTAGATTACAAGATAGGTGATACTTCCATTTTGCATCATGTTTTCTTACTGTTATTTATGATGCTTTTATGCATAATAATGCTTTTTGGAGTAACTCTAATGCCTTTTATCTCATAATTTGCAAGGTACACACAAAGAGGGAGAATTCCGGCAGCTGGAAATCTAGACCTGAAAAAGCTACGTCAGGCTACCTATTCTGCACAACTCCAAACAAGCTGAAACTCCACGGAGAATTTTTATGGAATATATGATGAATATTGGAGCAAATAAGTACCAGAGGGGGCCCACAAGGTGGGAACAACCCACCTGGTGCGCCAGGGAGCCCAAGCGCGCCCTAGTGGGTTGTGCTCACCCAGGCCCGCCTCCGGTGCCCATCTTCTAGTATATAGGTCATTTTGACATAGAAAAAAATAAGGGAGAGGACTTTCAGGACGGAGCACCGCCGTCTCGAGGTGGGAGTTGGGCAGGAGCACTTTTTCCCTCTAGCGGAGCGATTCCGCTGGGGGAACTTCCCTCCTAGAGGGGGAAATCATCGCCATCATTATCACCAACAACTCTCCCATCTTGGGGAGGGCTATCTCCATTAACAACTT
The DNA here is from genome assembly GCF_002162155.2 of Triticum dicoccoides. Taxonomy (NCBI): domain Eukaryota; kingdom Viridiplantae; phylum Streptophyta; class Magnoliopsida; order Poales; family Poaceae; genus Triticum; species Triticum dicoccoides. The sequence continues at coordinate 283,927,523 of NC_041393.1, read as the reverse complement.
CAACAACACCATCTCATCTCAAACCCTAGTTCATATCTTGTGTTCAATCTTGTTACCGGAACTATAGATTGGTGCTTGTGGGTGACTAGTAGTATTGATTACATCTTATAGTTGATTACTATATGGTTTATTTGGTGGAAGATTATATGTTCAGATCCATTATGCTATTTAATACCCCTCTGATATTGAGCATGATTATCATTTGTGAGTAGTTGCTTTTGTTCTTGAGGTCACGGGATAAATCATGTTGCAATTAATCATGTGAACTTGATGTGCGTTCGATATTTTGATAGTATGTATGTTGTCATTCCCTTAGCGGTGTCATGTGAACTTCGACTACATGACACTTCACCATATTTGGGGCTAAGGGAATGCATTGTGTATTAGATGATTGGTTGCAAGAGTGACAGAAGCTTAAACCCCAGTTTATGCGCTATTCCATAAGGGACCGATTGGATCCAAAAGTTTAATACTATGGTTAGAATTTATTCTTAATACTTTTCCCGTAGTTGCAGATGCTTGCGGGATGGTTAATCATAAGTAGGAGGTTTTTTCAAGTATGAATAGCACCTAAGCACCAATCCAACCACATATCAAATTATCAAAGTAGCGAACACAAATCGAATCAACATAGTGAAAGTGACTAGATGAAATTCCTGTGTACCCTCAAGAACGCTTTGCTTATCATAAGAGACCGTTTTGGCATGTCCTCTGACTCAAAAGGATTGGGCTACCTTGCTGCCCTTTTGTTACTATTACCATTACTTGCTCGTTACAAAATATCTTGCTATCAAACTACTCTGTTACTTACAATTTTAGCACTTGCAGACATTACTTTGCTGAAAATCACTTGTCATTTCCTTTTGCTCCTCATTGGGTTCGACACTCTTACTTATCAAAAAGAGCTACAATTGATCCCTTATACTGGTGGGTCATCAAGGCTATTTTCTGGCGCCTTTGCCGGGGAGGGATTGACAACCCCTTTTACATGTCGGGTTGCAAGTATTTGTTATTTGTGTGCAGGTGTTGTTTACGTTGTGTTGCTTGGTTCTCCTACTGGTTCGATAACCTTGGTCTCATCACTGAGGGAAATACCTATCGTTGTTGTGCTGCATCATCCCTTCCTCTTTGGCGAAATATTGACGTAGTTCAGGCAAACATCAAAAGGAATTTTCTGGCGACGTTGCCGGGGAGTGAAGCGCCTTTGGTAAGTGGAATTTGGTAAGGAAACATTCATATAGTGTGCTGAAATTTATTGTCACTTGTTACTACAGAGAACAATCCTTTGAGGGGTTTGTTCGGGGTATCTTCACCTCGACCGAAACCACAATTAGCTACCCCTCAACCTACTGCACCCACTGAAAATATTGAATATGAAATTCCTTCGGGTATGATAGAACAACTACTAGCTAATCCTTATGCAGGAGACGGAACCGAACATCCTCATATGCACTTGATATATGTGGAACAAATTTGTGGATTGTTTTAGCTTCCAGGTTTACCCGGAGATGAAGTTATGAAGAAGGTTTTTCCTTTGTCTTTGAAGGGAAAAGCATTGGCATGGTATGGGCTATGCGATAATATTGGATCATGGAATTGGAATCGATTGAAATTGGAGTTCCACCAAAAAAAATTATCCTATGTATCTAGTTCATCGTGATCGGAATTATATATACAAGTTTTGGCCCCGTGAAGGAGAAAGTATCGCTCTAGCTTGGGGGAGGCTTAAGTCAATGTTATATTCATGCCCTAATCATGAGCTCTCAAGAGAAATTATTATCCAGAACTTTTATGCTTGGCTTTCTCGTGATGATCAATCCATGCTTGATACTTCTTGTACTGGTTCTTTTATGAAGAAGACTATTGAATTCTGGTGGGATCTTTTGGAAAGAATTAAACACATCTCTGAATATTGGGAACTCAACAAAGGTGAAGAGTCATGTATTAAGCTTAAGTATGATTGTGTTAAATCTTTTATGAATACTGAAGCTTTCCAAAAGTTTAGCACTAAACATGGACTTGACTCTGTGATAGTATCCTCCTTTTGTGAATCATTTGTACTCATGTTGATCTCCCTAAAGAGAAGTGGTTTAAATATCACCCACCTATTAAAGAAGAAATTAAAGAACCGGTACTAGCTAAGGAAGAAACTATTTATAATGTTGATCCAGTTGTTCATACTGCTTATATTGAAAAACCACATTTCCCTGTTAGGATAAAGGAACATGCTAAATTTTTAACTGTGGTTAACAGAAGTTATATTGATGAACAAATTAAAGTAGAACCTAGTATTGCTATGGTTCTACTTCTCTTGGAAGAAAATGTAGACATGCATGTTATTTACTTCTATGAAGAAGCTGCTAGAATTGCCAAACCTGGTAAAAAGGATAAACACAGACCTGTTGTTCGCATGCCCGTTGTCTCAGTTAAAATAGGGGATCATTGTTATCATGGTTTATGTGACATAGGTGCTAGCGTGAGTGCTATTCCCTACTCCTTATACCATGAAATTATGAATGACATAGCACCCGCAGAGATAGAAGACATAGATGTGATACGTCTCCAACGTATCTATAATTTATGAAGTATTCATGCTGATATTTTATCATTCTTGGATGTTTTACAATCATTTTATAGCAACTTTAGATCATTTTTTGGGACTAACCTATTGACCTAGTGCCCAGTGCCAGTTGTTGTTTTTTGCTTGTTTTTTCCATTGCAGGAAGTCAATATCAAACGGAGTCCAAACAACGCGAAACTTTTTGGAGATTTTTTCTGGACTAGAAGGAACCCAATGGGCCTGAGCTGCACCTGGGGGTGCCCTGAGGGGGGCACAATCCACCAAAGTGCGCCAGGGACCCTTGGTGCACCCAGGTGGGTTGTGCCCACCTCGGTGGCCTCCCGCACCCCCTCTTTGCACTATAAATTCCCAAATATTCTGAAACCCATCAGGGTAACCCTAGATCAGAAGTTCCGCCACCGCAAGGCCTCTGTATCCGCGAAAACCAATCTAGACCCCGTGCCGGCACCCTGCTGAAGGGGGGGGAATCATCTCCGATGGCCATCTTCATCATCCCGGCGGCCACCAGGATGAGGAGGGAGTAGGCCACCCTCGGGGCCGAGGGTTTTTACCAGTAGTTATGTGTATAATCTCTCTCTCTCCCTCTCGTGGTCTATATCATGGGCTTTGTTAATATAGTCGGATCATATGATGTTTCTCCCCTCTATACTCTTGTTATGATGAATTGAATCTTTACCCTTCAAAGTTTTGTCTTGTCGGATTGAATATTCAGAGAAGATAACACAGGATATATGTCTTGCAATATGATTACTTGAGGTGACAATGAGGTATCCTATTGATTCACTTGATATGTGTTATGGCATTCAACTCGCGGATTCCTGCGGTGATATTGGGGTAACCTATGTAGGGGTTGATGCATGTTTTTTCTTTGATGGACACGTTGGGGTCCCTTTGTAGTTCTTTGTGTGGATTGAGTATTATGAATATGAATTTGCTTTGGTGTTATTCTAGTACAAACTCTTGATTAGATCGATCGGGAAGAATAGCTTGCGTTATTCTAGTACGAACTCTAGGCTAGATAGATCGGAAATAATAGCTTTGAGGTGGTCTCATACCCTACAAACAATTTCTATCTTTTGTTCTCCGCTAATAGGAACTCGGGAGTGATTCTTTGCTGCACTTTGAGGGATAATCATATGATCCAACTATGTTAGCACTATTGAGAAATTGCACTAGCGAAAGTACGGACCCTAGGCCTCCTTTTTAAGCATTGCAATACCGTTTTTGTGCCCGTTTACTATTTGCTACCTTGCTGTTTTTATTTATTCAGATTATAAAAATGTATTTCTACCATCAATATTACACTTCACCATCTCTTCGCTGAACAAGTGCACTATACAATTTGCCATTGTATTGGGTGCATTGGGGACACAAGAGATTTCTTGTATTTGGTTGCAGGGTCATTTGAGAGAAACCATCCTCATCCTACACATCTCACGGATTTATAAACCTTAGGTCATCCACTTGAGGGAAAATTGCTACTGTCCTACAAAACTCTGCGCTTGGAGGCCCAACACGTGTGAGGGAGTCCTGGACTAGGGGGTGTCCGGATAGTCGGACTATCATCATCGGCCGGACTCCAAGACTATGAAGGTACAAGATTGAAGACTTCGTCCCGTGTCCGGATGGGACTTTCCTTGGTGTGGAAGACAAGCTTGGCGATACAGATATGTAGATCTCCTACCATTGTAACCGACTCTGTGTAACCCTAGCCCTCTCCGGTGTCTATATAAACCGGATGGCTTTAGTCCATAGAACGAACAACAATCATACCATAGGCTAGCTTCTAGGGTTTAGCCTCCTTGATCTCGTGGTAGATCTACTCTTGTAATACCCACATCATCAATATCAATCAAGCAGGACGTAGGGTTTTACCTCCATCAAGAGGGCCCGAACCTGGGTAAAACAACGTGTCCCTTGTCTCCTATTACCATCCGCCTAGACGCACAGTTCGGGACCCCCTACCCGAGATCCCCCGGTTTTGACACCGACATTGGTGCTTTCTTTGAGAGTTCCTCTGTGTCGTCACCGATAGGCTCGATGGCTTCTTCGATCATCAACAACGACGTAGTCCAGGGTGAGACCTTCCTCCCCGGACAGATCTTCGTATTCGGCGGCTTTGCACTGCGGGCCAATTCCCTTGGCCATCTGGAGCAGATCGAAAGCTACGCCCCTGGCCGTCAGGTCAGATTTGGAAGTTTGAACTTCACGGCTGACATCCGCGAGGACTTAGTCTTCGATGGGTTCGAGCCACAGCCGAGCGCGTCGCACTGCCACGATGGGCATGACTTAGCTCTGCAACCGGACAGCAACCTGGAGGCCGCACACGAGTCCGCTCCGATCTTCAATTTGGAGCCGGCTGCGCAGATCGAGGACGGGTGGCTGGACACCGCCTCGGGGGCTGCAACCTCTATGGCGATAGAGCCGAACACTGACCTTGTCCCTCATGAAGCTCGTGACTCCGAGGTGCCGGACTCCTTGCCGGACTCCGAACCTCCCGCGCCCCCTCCAGTCGAATCCGATTGGGCGCCGGTCATGGAGTTCACCGCTGCAGACATCTTTCAACACTCACCTTTCGGCAACACCTTGAGTTTGCTAAAGTATCTCTCGTTATTAGGAGAGCCCTGGCCGGACTGCGGTCAGGACGGTTGGGATGCGGACGACAAAGAAATTCAAAGCCCACCCACCACCCACTTAGTAGCCATTGTCGACGATCTAACCGACATGCTAGACATCGACTCTGAAGACATCGACGGTATGGACGACGATGCCGGAGACGACCAAGAACCAGCGCCTACTGGGCACTGGAAAGCCACCTCATCATATGACATATACATGGTGGATACACCAAAAGGAAGCGACAACGAGGAACAACGGGACGTGGCGAAGGACAACTCCCCCAACAAACAACCAAAACGGCGATGCAAGCGCCGCCCAAAGTCCCGCCTCGATAACAACGGTACCCATACCGACCCAGCCTTAGAGCAGGGTGAAGTGGTGGACGACGAACATGCCACCAAGCAACCCATCCCCGGCGAAAACAATAGTCTAGACGATCTCACGCCCGACAAACCACCGGAGCATAAGAACCTTCATAAAAGGCTCGCCGCCACTGCAAGAAGTCTGAAGAAGCAAAAGCGGACGCTCAAAATAGCGAAGGACGCACTCAGAATGAGAAGGAGCAAAGTACTCAATACGGTAGATAAATACGGCAATAGTCACCAGGCGAAGAGCTACCCGAAGCGCAAGTTGTTGCCCGAATTTGATGAGGAGGCCGTAGAGCCCCCACAGTCAAAAGACAAAGACACCGCCTGGCCGGATAGACGACCAGATGACAGGCTAAGAGCGGCAAGGGGCGCCGCACACAAGCCGGCACACGATCCACATAAAGATCCTCTCAAAAAAGATGGCCCTGTCAGGTCCATCTACGGGCCAAAAAAGAAGGCTCCAGGGAGCAATACAACCCGCCGAGTGTTTGAAGACAATGGCACACCTAAATACAGGGGCGCCGCACACCCACTATGTTTCACCGATGAGGTACTGGACCATGAATTTCCAGCAGGATTCAAACCTGTCAACATAGAGGCATATGACGGAACAACAAACCCCGGAGTCTGGATTGAGGATTATATCCTACACATACATATGGCCAGAGGAGATGATCTCCATGCCATAAAATATGTACCCCTCAAGCTCAAAGGGCCAGCTCAGCATTGGCTCAAAAGCCTCCCAGAAAATACCATTGGAAGTTGGGAAGAGCTCAAGGATGCGTTTCGAGCAAATTTTCAGGGGACTTATGTCCGCCCTTCGGATGTAGACGATTTAAGTCACATAACTCAACAGTCCGGAGAGTCAGCACGAAAATTTTGGAACAGGTTCCTCACCAAAAAGAACCAAATAGTCGACTGTCCGGATGCCGAAGCCTTAGCAGCCTTCAAACACAACGTCCGAGAGGAATGGCTCGCCAGACACCTCGGCCAGGAAAAACAAAGAACAATCGCCGCACTAACAAGCCTCATGACCCGCTTTTGCGTGGGGGGAGATAGCTAGCTGGCTAGATGCAGCACCAGCGACCCGAGTACATCCGAAGTCAGGGACGGAAATGGGAAATCACGACGCAGAAAAGATTAGCGCCGGAATAAGGAAAATGACCCAAATAGCACGGCGGTCAACGCTGGATTCAAAAGCTCTCGGCCTAATAATAAAACACTGCCCCTCAAGGACAATAGTGATGAGCTATCCAACCTAAACAAAATTTTGGATAGGATATGTCAAATACATAGTACCCCCGGGAAGCCTGCAAACCATACCCACAGAGATTGTTGGGTCTTCAAGCAGTCCGGCCGACTTAACGCCGAACGCAAGGGGTCCGACACACCACGCGAAGACGACGAACCCCACAAGAAGCACGCCGGATAACAGAAGACTTTCCCACTAGAAGTCAAAATAGTGAACTCACTTCATGTGATAACACGGAAACATAGTGCGGCACCTGCTGTACCAGGACACCGTCCGCAGAATGGGGATAGACCCTACCGAAATTCACCATAGCAGCACTTCCTTCAAAGGAGTGACGCCTGGCCTTTGCGCCAAATGTACAGGCTCTGTACTACTAGAGTTCGTGTTCGGTTCATCCGACAACCTCCGTCGTGAAAAGCTCATTTTCCATATCGCCCCATTCAAAAGTAGCTATCAAGCACTACTGGGACGCGAAGCATTCGCCCGCTTTAACGCAATACCGCATTACGCGTCTCCTACGCTTAAAATGCCTGGTCCATACGGCATAATCTCAGCAAAGGGTAAATCTGAGTGTTCCTCGACCACGGAAAACGTGAGACTGCGTTGACAGCCGCACACTAATCCGACCCTACTGGTCAAAAGCCCTGAAAACAGGTCATTCAGACCTTGGACACGGTTAGGCGAGTCCGGCATAAATAAACAAGGGGCTTCACCGCCGCATACCCCTTCACAAGGGGCTGCACGTATAAACAATGAGAGCCAATAAAGCTCAAATTCATCATACTTTATTTTAACTACACCTTTTTGCACGATATTTTTCCAAACTAAGTTCTTCTCCTTTACAGATGAAGCACGTGCTACACCCGTCCAAGATACAGCACAACGGAGACACGGGCGCAAACGTGCAGCAGGGACCCGTTACAAGGATTCTTTTCAGATTAAGACCCTGCGTAAACCTTTCTTACTGTCTCTTGTTGATACACATCCCCCGTTTTCTTACCATAACCGAGGAGGAGGCTGGCATTTTGGCATCGGCCGCGTCAGAAGTTCCTGCCCGTACCTGGACACTAGGGGCTTAGGGCATTGTTCTGCCCGGTATCATAAAGACCGAACACCTCAGGGAGTGTTCGGCGTCTCGAGTTAGGCCTTATATGCATCAGCTTCGAATCATGTCTTTGGTCAAATGTTGGGTTTGCCCGGCTCCTGTGTTTTGCTGCCTTACGTTCCGCTCCATCGGCTAACGCAGCACCGAGGAGAACTACTGCGATTGTGCCCCGGCTCGGCCGGGCGAGCACCTCAGTAGAGAAAGCCGAAAACTGACTGTCATGATATAGCGAGAGACTGTTCAACCACTCGATCGACTACTGGATTGTTTAGAATTCCTCCGCTTTGACGAAGGACTGCTTCCCGGTCAGGCACATACGCGCCCCGAGTTCAGAGAAGCGCGGTGCCTCTAGGGGCTATATAGTAGCCCCTCCTTCGAGCTCCTATGGCTAAGTGAAAGTGATAAAGCATTATAGTCCGATTGCCTAGTTTGCTACGCTATCACCTCCTTCAAAGGACCAAGACGTTGGATTAAGTGTGAAAAAGTGCTTTTCTTTTTGCAAACACCCCCGCACCACGTGCGTGGGGGCTGAAGCCAAAGACTACCATCTTTCAGGTTATACATACACGGCCGCACAGGAGATAGTTCAATACTTGAACGCACAAGTATAAAAAGCTATTGCATTATAAACATGATCTCACAAATCATACACGTCATTTGAACATAACATCTTTCGAGCACTGCGACTCTATTAAACGAGCGCCCTGTGGGACTTCCTCAAAATAGTGCTCGGCGGGTGATCGGCCTTTGTTCCAACCCCGGGATGCAACAGTGGTGGCATCCATCTCCGCCCAGTATGTCTTAACACGGGCGAGAGCCATCCGTGCACCTTCTATGCATGTCGACCGCTTCATCGCCTCGATATGCGGCACCACCCCAAGGAATCGCTGCAACAAGCCAAAATAACTCTTAGGCTTGGGCCTTCCCGGCCACAGATGAGCGACCACATCCGTCATGGCAAGTCTGGACAATCTTTTCAGCTCAGCCCACTCAGCCAGCCGATCAGTCAACGGAAGTGGACGCTCCGGACTATGGAATTGAGACCAGAAAAGCTCTTCCATTTCGTGATCCTTCTGGCTTCGGAAGTGCACGACCGCGTCCGCCGCACTTGCCGCCAAATCCAGATAAGGATCCTCCGCACCACACAATTGGCCCAACTAAGCATACTTCGGATCCGTGAACTTCCTACGCAGCAAAAAGGGCTTTCCAGCCGCAATATCTCCAGCCTGACGCAGTTCCTCCTTCATAGCCCGCATCGCACTACGGGCATCCTTGACTTCGGTGGCAGCCTTCTTCAGGTCCTCTTTCCCCGCTCGGCGTTCTCTTTCAAGAACCTCATAGCGGTCGGTAGCATCTTTTAATTTCACGGCCATTCCGCTCATCTCCTCCCTGCTTCGGCAGTGAGCAGCCTTTTCGGCTTTTAGCTCTTCCGCTGCCTTCGAGGCAGCCGCATCACTTCTCCTGGCTTGCTCCTTGGCTCGAGCAAGCTCTGCTCGAAGGTCTTCCACAGCAGCGGCACCATCTGCATGAAGCATACAAATTGCAAGGAACAGGCATCAGCTCCCTTACTAGGTGACCGCGGAGCAACCACCTACCCTGTGACTCGTTAAGTCATTTATTGACTAGCGCGATGTCCGCATCTGCAACGTCGAGTTGCCGCTTCAGCTCGGCAACTCCATCAGTCTGGCTGGCCATCGAATGTTCCGCCACCTGCATAGGAAAGGCGACATCCTATAACTGAGATTATGATCCTCGGCACGATGTCGCTTTCGACAGCATACCAAGTCTTGGGGGCTACTATCTATATAGGGTGCACTCCATGTGCAAAACTATCAAAAGGTATGTCATTTTTTGCGTACCTCAAAACCCGTCAGCAAACTTCCGACGGCCTCATACAACCCGCTCTCAGCGGACGAGATCCTTTCAATCACCATACTCATTAATGTGTGGTGATCTTCTGAGATAGACGCCCTCTTGAGCAAACCCTGCAGCTCCACCGGCCGTACTCCAATGGGTGCTGAACTCCCCGGCCCCACCGGACTCGGGGAGACCCTCCGTGACGACACCTCAGGGTCGTCCGCCCCGCCCGACGGGGCGGCAGATGGAGGCGTTTCGCTCTCCATCATCTCCGGACGAAGGTCCCCCGAAGATGACCTCTGCTGAGATGGGCTGAGATCCGAACTATAAGGTGAAAACTTCGGTTACCCTTAGAAATAAAGTAGGAGCGTCCCTATTAAAAATTCCCCCTTTTTTACTTACGGCTCGCAGGAGGGCTGATTCTTCTAGGGAGACTGTGCGGCCGGGGCTCTCCCCTGCCAGGACCTTCCGGTGCGGATTTCTTTCCCCGCTTTGAGGCCTTGGCCTCCGGGTCTTCGGAAGCAGTCCTCTTCTCCCACTGGAAGGAGGGATTCTCGATTCCCCCCTTACTGAAAGCCTCCTTGGCAGAGGTGGTAGTTTCCCTGTGCACCCCTTCGCCCTCCTCCGAAGGTGCAACCTCCAACATTCTGATTAACATGGGATCCGGCGTGATCTCAGGGAGGGGGGCCGGACACCGTATCAGTTTTGCTTGCGCTATCCACTCCTGTCCAAGGGATAGCTGGTTAAAAGGCAAAACCCATGATAAATAAATGGACAATATGTCCGGACACAGGGCTACTTACTTGAGTATCCAGGCGATTGCAGCTTAGGCCAGCGTCCTCGGTCAAGTCCGGACGCATCTCTTGTTGTCCGAAGAACTGTCTGTACATTTCCACAGGTGTCAAACCCATGAAGTGTTGGAGAGCCCGTGGCCCCTCCGGATTAAATTCCCATAGGCGGAGGGGGCGACGTTTGCAGGGCAGAAGGCGCCGAATCAGCATAACCTGTGCCACTACGACCAGATTGATCTCCCATTCTTGGAGGACTCGAATCCGGTCCTGCAATAGGGGTACGTCTTTGGACGGACCCTAGTCAAGCCCCTTGTTGACCCATGATGTCAGCTGTTGTGGAGGGCCCGGGCGAAAGACGGGCGGCGGCCTCTGCCTGTTGCCCTTGGGAGTGGTGATATAGAACCACTCTTGTTGCCACAAGCCGAGCTCCTCCTGAAAAGAGCCCTCGGGCCATGGAGCATCGGCCCTCTTGCTTATAACCGCCCCTCCGCACTCCGCCTGACGCCCCTCAATCATCTTCGGCTCCACGTTGAAGGTTTTGAGCCGCAAGCCGAAGTAAGGGTAGTGTGGAGGAAGGCTTCACAGACGACAATAAATGATGAGATGTGGAGGATGGACTCCGGAGCCAGGTCATGGAATTCCAGCCCATAGTAAAACATGAGCCCCCTCACGAAGGGATCCATCGAGAAGCCTAAACCCTGACGGAGGTGAGACACGAACACGAGCTCTCGCCGGGCTCGGGAGTAGGAATAACTTGCCCTCGGCCAGGCAACCTATGCAAAATCTCATAGGTTAAGTACCTGGCGTCTCTCAGCTTTAGCACGTCCTCTTCCGTGACGGAGGAGGGCATCCACCGGCCTCGTAGGTCGAAGCCGAACATTGTCGAATGTCGAAAGTACCCGAATCTGGAGCCCTGGGTGTTGGAACTCGGGGCGAGGGGCGGATTCGATTGAGGATTAAAGAAAAAGAACGGGCCTTGGTCCCATTATAAAGAGGGAGAACACCAAGAGCCATCCCCGTGACCGATTGGAACCCGCCTTCAATGGAGGAGTCGTGGCGACGGGCGCGGTTGGGTTACCCATGTCCATATTAATGAGAATCCCGGGATAAGGGGAACACGATCTCTGCTTTGACAAGACGTGCCAAGGAAACCGCTTCGCTAAACACGCTGAGGTGGTACAATAAAAACGATTCGAGTAAAGCCTTGGTAGTGGTGTGACGTCACGCCACAAAATACGTCAGCAGATTGAACTTGTGTAAATATTATTCTCTCTACGGTGGTATGTGGAATTTATTTTGCAAAGCCGGACACTATCCTCGTGTTCACCATCTTCTATAAATTATTCGGAGAAGGAACCCGCCTTGCAATGCCGAAGACAACATGCGCGCCGGACTCATCATCATTGAAGCCTGGTTCAGAGGCTACTGAGGGAGTCCTGGACTAGGGGGTGTCCGGATAGGCGGACTATCATCATCGGCCGGACTCCAAGACTATGAAGATACAAGATTGAAGACTTCGTCCTGTGTCCGGATGGGACTTTCCTTGGCGTGGAAGACAAGCTTGGCGATACGGATATGTAGATCTCCTACCATTGTAACCGACTCTGTGTAACCCTAGCCCTCTCCGGTGTCTATATAAACCGGATGGCTTTAGTCTGTAGGACGAACAACAATCATACCATAGGCTAGCTTCTAGGGTTTAGCCTCCTTGATCTCGTGGTAGATCTACTCTTGTAATACCCACATCATCAATATCAATCAAGCAGGACGTAGGGTTTTACCTCCATCAAGAGGGCCCGAACCTGGGTAAAACATCGTGTCCCTTGTCCCCTGTTACCATCCAGCTAGACGCACAGTTCGGGACCCCCTACCCGAGATCCGCCGGTTTTGACACCAACAACGTGTCTACAAGAATAAAGTTGCATAGTAGACATCAAGATGTTACTATTAAACTTGCTAATAGAGATACTATATCACCAATTGGGATTGTTAGAGATGTTGAAGTCTTGTGTGGGAAAATAAAATACCCTACTGATTTTCTTGTTCTTGGTTCCCCACAAGATGACTTCTGTCCATTATCTTTGGTAGACCTTTCTTGAACACCGTTAATGCTAGAATAGATTGTGAGAAACAAACTGTCGGTGTTAGTTTTGGTGATGAGTCTCATGAATTTAATTTCTCCAAGTTTAGTAGAAAGCTTCATGAAAAAGAATTGCCTAGTAAGGATGAAATAATTGGTCTTGCTTCTATTGTTGTGCCTCCTAATGATCCTCTAGAACAATATTTACTAGACCATGAAAATGATTTACATATGCATGAAGGAAATGAAATAGATGATATTTTCTTTTAACAACGCCCTCTGGTTAAACACAATTTGCATGTTGAAACTCTAGGAGGTCCTCCTCCACCTAAAGGTGATCCTGTGTTTGAATTAAAACAATTGCCAGACACGTTGAAATATGCTTATCTTGATGAAAAGAAGATATATCCTATTAATATTAGTGCTAACCTTTCAGAACATGAAGAAGAAAGATTATTGGAAGTTCTAAGGAAGCACCGAGCTACTATTGGATATACTCTTGGTGAGTGCTTGAAGGTATATCTTTAGATCTTGCAATTGAATCTTTTAGTTTCTTGTTTTATCACTAGTTTGGTTTATAAAAGAAAACTACATAAAAATGGAATTTAGGTTGCATCATATTATTGATCATCTTTATATTATCTTTCTTGAAAATGATGGTTCGGAAAATTGTGATCAATTGTTAGAAGAAGAAGTCAATAAAATGCTTGGCACAAAATATTTGAATGATGAGCCTGATTGCACTGTTGTTAGTATGAATTATTTGAATATCCATGATGCTAATGATATGCAAAGCCATAAGCTCGGGGATACTATGTTTGATGAAGATGATATTTTAGTCCCCTAAGTTTTGATGAGAAAATTTATTATTATGAAATCATGCCTCCTGTTTATGATGATTATATTGATGAAAGTGGATTTGGTGAGGTCATGACTTTGTTTAATGATGATTCCACTATCTTGGAATAGGTTTCAATTGATTATGACCACAAAGTTCCTATCTATGATGATTATGGTGATAACATGTATGCTATAAAGAATAATGATAACCATGAAACTTGTCATCATGATTTTAATTTTCACTCTCATGATAGTTATTTTGTTGAATTTGCTCCCACTACTATTGATGAGAATAAATTTTCTTATGTGGAGAGTAGCAAAATTTCTATGCTTATGCATCATGAAAATAATGCTTTGTGTGATAGTTATATTGTTGAATTCATTCATGATGCTACTGAAAATTATTATGAGTGAGGAACACATGCTTTTACATATTGCAATAATATCAAGTTTCTTCTCTATGTGTTGAAAATCTTGAAGTTATGTTCGTTTTGCCTTCCTATGCTAGTTGATTCTTGTTCCCATAAGTTGTGTGATCACAAAATCCCTATGCACAGGAAGTGGGTTATACTTAAATGTGCTTCATATGTGTTTCATGATGCTCTCTTCATGTTTCAATTCTTATCTTTTATGCGAGCATCATTGAAATCATCATGCCTAGCTAAAAGGCATTAATGAAAAGTGCTTGTTGGGAGACAACCCAACACTTTTACCTACTGTTTTTGTGTGTTCACATGATTATTCTATTGTACTAATCATGTTTTATTGCTTTTGTTTCAATAAAGTACCAAGTAAAGCGTTTGGGATAGTGTGGATGATAGTTGACTTGATTCTGTGAAAAAACAGAAACTTTTGTGCTCAGTCCAGGAAATTTGAAAATTCACTGGAACATGCTTTTGATATGAAATTTTTTACAGGTGATAGATATACAAATTCTCTACGTTGTCCTATTTTTTCAGAATTTTTGGAGTAGCAGAAGTATGGTTGGAGTACAGATTACTACAGACCGTTCTGTTTTTGACAGATTCTATTTTCAATGCATAGTTTGCTTGTTTTCTAGTTTCTATGGCTTATATTGCTCAATATAAATTGTGGAAATGATATGCTACAGTAGTTATTGTGTGCAAAAAATTATGAATCTTGTCTTTGACAATGCCAAAGTGAAATGGTTTGCTCTTTATCATACTAACCTATCTCACGAAGTTCCGTTAAGTTCTGTGTGATTGAAGTTTTCAAGTTTTGGGTGAGATGTCGATATGAGGAGAATAAGGAGTGACAATACCAATAAGCTTGGGGATGCCCAAGGCACCCCAAGTTAATATCCAAGGAATATCCAAGCAACTAAGCTTGGGGATGCCCCGGAAGGCATCCCCTCTTCTGTCTCCAACATTATCGGTAACCTCACTTGGAGCTATGTTTTCATTCATCACATGATATGTGTTTTGCTTGGAGAGTCAATTTATTTTGTTAGGATTTTCTTGCTGCTATTTATAATAATGTTTTGCATCTTTGTTTTCAATAAAAATGTCAAGGATAGCGTTTACCATGCTTATTTTACAAGTCTGCATGTTGCTGTTGCAAAAATTCCCTAGAAAAGTCAGAATGTGATAAAACGTTGAAACTTTTTGCATAATAAGATCTGATGAATTTTATACAGTATGGTAAATTTTCATAATTTTTGGAGTTAGGGAAGTATTAATACTCTTGCATTCTTTACAGACTGTACTATTTTGGCAGATTGCTGTTATGTTTGCACTGTTTGCATATGTTTGCTTGTTTAATGATTCTATTTGAGGATAGGAGTATTAAATATGCAGAGGCATTTAGTATGCAATGTTGAATAATATTTTTTGTGATTTTATACAGTAGAGAATGATAAAGTTTTTGCATTGGTTTATACTAACTTATCTCACGAGTTCTTGTTGAGTTTTGTGTGGATGAAGTTTTTAAGATTTAGGGAAACCGTGGTATAAAAGGAATTAAGGAGACACAAAAGCTCAAGCTTGGGGATTCTCAAGGCATCCCAAGATAATATTCAAGAAGTCTCAAGCATCTAAGCTTAGGGATGCCCCGGTAGGCATCCCGCCTTTCTTCACCAACAATTATCGGTTAGTATCGGTTGAGCCTAAGCTTTTGCTTCTTCACATGATGTGTGCTATCCTTGGAATGTCATTTTATTTTGTTTTTCTTGCTGTTTTAATAAAGTACTTAGATCTGAAACTTTTAAATAAGAGAGAGTCCTCACATAGCTATATATTTACTTAACCACTCGATTGATCTTCACTTATATCTTTTTGGAGTAATTTGTCATTTACTCTTGTGCTTCACTTATATCCTATGAGTAAATTGTTGAATGAATTTAATGTCATGAAGTTGAAAGCATATCATGCCTAGTTGTAGCTTCACATTGGGTTTAGAAAGTGAAATCTTTTGAGGCTTGACAATCACAATATTGGTCATACAAGCAATTCACGAACAATTAGTATAAGGAAGAGAACTTTCACATGCAAATACACTATCATGGAAATCTTTTGTGATTGTGAGCCCCCATCAAAATATTATATGCCAAAATTGTTGACGTCGGACAAGGAAGACAACGTAATTATTTGTTGGGGAACACAGTAATTCCAAAAAAAATCTACGCACACGCAAGATCACGGTGATGCATAGCAACGAGAGGGGAGAGTGTTATCCACGTAACCTCATAGACCGAAAGCGGAAGCGTTATGACAACGTAGTTGATGTAGTCGTATGTCTTCACGATCGATCGATCCTAGTACCAAACATACAGCACCTCCGCGATCTACACACGTTCAGCTCGGTGACGTCCCACGAACTCACGATCCAGCAGAATGTCAAGGGAGAGTTTCGTCGGCATGACGGCGTGATGACGGTGATGATGAAGCTACCGGCACAAGGATTCACCTAAGCACTGCAACAATACGACCGAGGTGGATTATGGTGGAGGGGGGCACTGCACACGGCTAAGAGATCAATGATCAACTTGTGTGTCTATGGGGTGCCCCCCTCCCCGTATATAAAGGAGTGGAGGAGGGGGAGGGCCGGACCTCTACTATGACGTGCCCTGGGGAGTCCTACTCCCACCGGGAGTAGGATTCCCCCCTTCCAAGTAGTAATAGTAGTAGGAGAGAAGGAACGGGAAGAGAGAAGAGAAGGAAGGAGGGGGCGCCGCTCCTCCCCCTAGTCCAATTCGGACTAGGCCTTGGGGGGGAGGCCTGCCCTAGGCAGCCCCTCTCTCTCTCTCTCCCTTAAAGCCCAATAAGGCCCATATACTCCCCGGTGAATTCCCGTAACTCTTCGATACTCCAATAAATACCCGAACCACTCAGAACCTTTCCGATGTCCGAATATAGCCTTCCAATATATCGATCTTTACGTCTCGAACATTTCGAGACTCCACGTCATGTCCCTGATCTCATCCGGGACTCCGAACAACCTTCCATACATCAAAACACATAAAGTCATAATACCGATCGTCACCGAACATTAAGCGTGCGGACCCTACGGGTTCGAGAACTATATAGACATGACCAAGACATATCTCTGGTCAATAACCAATAGCGGAACCTGGATGCTCCATATTGGCTCCCACATATTCTACAAAGATCTTTATCGGTCAAACCGCATAACAACATACGTTGTTCCCTTTGTCATCGGTATGTTACCTGTCCGAGATTCGATCGTCGGTATCATCATGCCTAATTTAATTTCGTTACCGGCAAGTCTCTTTACTCGTTCCGTAATACATTATCCCGTAACTAACTCATTAGTCACATTGCTTGCAAGGCTTATAGTGATGTGCATTACCGAGAGGGCCTAGAGATACCTCTCCGACAATCGGAGTGACAAATCCTAATCTCGATTTATGCCAACTCAACAAACACCATCGGAGACACCTGTAGAGCACCTTTATAATCACCTAGTTACGTTGTGACGTTTGGTAGCACACAAAGTGTTCCTCCGGTATTCGGGAGTTGCATAATCTCATAATCATAGGAACATGTATAAGTCATGAAGAAAGCAATAGCAACATACTAAACGATCAAGTGCTAAGCTAATGGAATGGGTCAAGTCAATCACATCATTCCCTAATGATGTGATCCCATTTATCAAGTGACAACTCATGTCTATGGCTAGGAAACTTAACCATCTTTGATTAACAAGCTAGTCAAGTAGAGGCATATTAGTGACACTCTATTTGTCTATGTATTCACACAATGTACTAAGTTTCCGGTTAATACAATTCTAGCATGAATAATAAACATTTATCATGATATAAGGAAATATATAAATAACAACTTTATTATTGCCTCTAGGGCATATTTCCTTCATGATTTATGTTTATGCATATTCACATAGAAGTCATATTGTCATAGATCCTTCAACATGTGGTGCTTGCCCCCCATCTTTGCTAGCAAAAAATTCCGCACTAAGTAGAGATACTACTTGTGCATCCAAAAAACCCTTAAACCCAAATATTTTTAAAGTGTCCACCATACCTACCTAGGGATTGAGCAAGATCCCTCAAGTAAGTTGTCATCGGTGCAAAAAGGCAATAAAAATTGCTTCTAAAAATGTGAGATCGCTTAGTGTAAGAGAAAATTGAGTGTTGCACGAACTCGGATGACAAAGAATAAAAGTGATAGATTCATAATAAAGGTTGTCATCTTAAGGGGCAATGTAACATGGCGTTATTTTGCACTAAGGGATTGAGCATACAAACAAATAAGCGCATGGCAACCTCTGCTTCCCTCTGCGAAGGGCCTATCTTTTACTTTTTAGTATTATTTTTATGCAAAGAGTCAAAGTTATTCTCTCTATTCCTTTTTATTTTTCTCCTTTGGCAAGCATCATGTGGTGAGGAAAGATCTGGGCACATATGTCCAGTTGAATATGGGTGGCATGAGTTATTATTGTTGACATCACCCTTGAGGTGAATACGTTGGGAGGCAAAACAATAAGCCCCTATCTTTCTATGTGTCCGGTTGAAACGTTTTGCTCATGAGTATGCAGTGAGTGTTAGAAATCATAGAAGACTATTTGATGGTTGAGTATGTGGAGCTCTTACTTAGACTCCGTTGAATAAGTTGAATTACAACTGCTTGGTGACTAAGAACATAGGTTGTTGAGTTTCAAGAGAATTCATTGTTTGAACCTTAACATGTGAATTGGTTGCCATTACAACCTGAGAAATTTTATGAGAAAGAATTGATGTTATGATGCTAGGAAAACTGATGGAAATTGTCATTGATCAAACTTATGCACTTTGCTAGCATTCACACTTCATAAATTATTTCTTTTATCATTTACCTACTCGAGGAAGAGTATGAATTAAGCTTGGGGATGCTGATACGTCTCCAACATATCTATAATTTATGAAGTATTCATGCTGATATTTTATCATTCTTGAATGTTCTACAATCATTTATAGCAACTTTATATCATTTTTGGGGACTAACCTATTGACCCAGTGTCAGTTGCTATTTTTGCTTGTATTTTACATCGCAGGAAATCAATATCAAACGGAGTCCAAACAACGCGAAACTTTTTGGAGATTTTTTCTGGACCACAAGGAACCCAATGGGTCTGAGTTGCACCTGGGGGGTGCCCTGGGGGGGCATAACCCACCAGGGCACGCCAGGGCCCCCTGGCGTGCCCAGGTGGGTTGTGCCTACCTTGGTGGCCTCCCCCCCCCTCTTTGCACTATAAGTTCCCAAATATTCCGAAACCCATCGGGGTAACCTTAGATCAGAAGTTCCGCCACCGCAAGGCCTATGTATCCACCAAAACCAATCTAGACCCCATGTCGGCACCCTGCCGGAGTGTAACTCCCCGGATGTAACTTTCCATATTTGTAACTCCAACTCTTGCCATTTCCGGCTATGTGATATGTTATTTCCTCTCTGGTTGGGTTTTTGTCCTTCGTTTTGCATTTTGTTCATGTGATGCATTTCATCTCATGTCATCATCCGCATTGCATCGGCATTGTTTTCTTAAAACTTGCATCCGCTCGGAGTTGTCATTCCTGGCTTCTCTCCGTTGCGTTCATTGACCCTTCCGAGACCAACTATGTTTTTGTTTCCCCCTTATAAACCACCTAACCTCTCTACACAACCACCGACCCCTCGCATGCGCGTCTGAAACTCCCCCGAACTCGAACCTGGTTATCATGACTGTTGGGTCCGGATAATCCCCAAACATCCCTAGTATATCTTCGGTTTCTTATTTGGACTTCCGAAGCCTGTTTTATCTCGACCATCCGATTTTGATCGGATGATCCAAACTCATCTCCCCTTTCCTATATATAGACCCCTAGTCCATCTTTTAGACCAACCCCTAAATCCTAGGACATTTGTCCCCCTAGCCGCCGCCACCTACAGCCTCCTCCCTCCTCGGATCAGCCGCCGCCACCCATCAAATCCATCCATCCACAGCGCCACCCACCTCCCTCGTTTTCTTCACCGGACCAATCCTGCGGCCTCCTCCCGATCCACCAGCCAGCCACCACCAAATCCTCCTCCTTGCCTCATCAAGCCCAAAGGAGAGGAGCTCCTCCTCTGCCCAACGCCCACCATCCCCGCCTCCTGGATCCTCCCGTCCCCGAGCTCCATCCTCTCGATTCCTGGCACCTCTGCATCGAGGCGCCCGAGTTCCTCGCCTGCCGTCCGCCAAAACGAGCAGGAGCTCGTCCATGGTGCCTCCTTGTGCTTCCCCTTGCTGCCCAAGACGAACGCCTCCAGCCCTCGGCCTCGTGCCGCCCCGAGCCTCCTCACACCGGCGTCCCAGCCACCTGGACCGTGCCCTGTCGACCCCGCAGCAGAACCAGGTAGCGACGCCCCTGCCCTTCATCTCTCCCTTCTGCTTTGTTCTCTACTCCCTGTAACCTCTCTCTCCCTCTCTAGGAACTTCTCCACCGCGCCATGACCGCGCCCCTCCTAGTTGCCATGGATCCGCGCCAAGCTCCGCCTCCCCACGCTCCGTTCTGCCCGTTCCTGGCCGGATCCCGCTGACTGGGCCCCATCGCCGGCCACCGGTGCCCTTGCCGGAGACCACCTGTGCCAGTGCCAAGTCCTGCTCGAGCACCTGCCTGTGTTAACCCACGTGCCTCCGCGCCAAGTCTCGCTGCCGCCCCGCCTTTCTTCCCATGCATCGGTCGTGTTGACCGAGGCCCAGTAGCTCCTTCCCTTTGCCAGATCCAGCCCGGCCTCCTCCAGCCTCTACACCGAACTGGGCCTGGCCCATGGTGAGCGCCCCAGCAACCTGCAGATTTGGCGCGTGTCATGTTTTTCCCTGTTCTGCGATTTTGCTAATTATCCAGAGACGCATGTTTTACAGAAAAGTCCTTGCACATCATGCATATAATAACTCATTAACCGTGCATCGGTTTAAAATGATTTTAATATGTAAAATGCTTAGAATTTCATCTAGTTTCATAATATTCCACTTTCATCCATGTTAAAATGCTTAAACTTGTTATTTGCTTTATTTTTGCATAAATGCCATGTTAAAATGATTTATTTCACAACTAATTAAGCATAACTCCGAATTAAATAAACTATATATGCAAATTGTCTAGAAAAATGCCTAGTGTAACTTGGTGCACTTACTTTGCATGTTTAACAACTCTAAAATTATGTAATAGGTAGAACAGTACCAAAACTCAAATTATGCACATGGGGATTTTCCGGAATTGTTGTTTGTTGTTTCCGGCCTCATTTAAACTTGCCTAAATAGTTAGTTTAGTTATGCTTCACCTCTTGCCATGTTTAACAACATTTAATATTGTTGGGTACATAACCGAGAGAGAACTAACTAATTGATGTTTTGTTTCGTCAATATGCAACTCGTTGCATATTGAGCTCCACTTAACTTGTAGTATTGTTTGTTGCACTTTGCCATGTATTACACCGGACATGCATCATACTTGTTTGTGCATCATGCCATGCTTATGCTTGTTGGTTTCCCATATTGTTTGCTTCTTTCCGGTTTGCTTCTCTTGTTAGCTTTGGTTTCATTCCGGAGTTGTGAGGATTCGTTCGACTACGTCCGTTTGTCTTCTTCTTCAACTCGTTCTTCTTCCTATCGGAATTTCAGGCAAGATGACCATTACCCTCGATATCACTTCTATCTTTGCTTGCTAGTTGCTTCATTCTATCGCTATGATGTGCTACCTATCACTTGTTTACCATGCCTCCCATATTGCCATGTCAAGCCTCTAACCCACCTTCCTAGCAAACCGTTGTTTGGCTAAGTAACCGCTTTTGCTCAGCCCCTCTTATAGCGTTGTTAGTTGCAGGTGAAGTTGAAGATTGCTCCATGTTGGAACATGTTTATGTTCACAATATCTCTTATTTTAATTAATGCATCTATGTACTTGGTGAAGGGTCGAAGGCTCGGCCGTATGCCTGGTGTTTTGTTCCACTCTTGCCGCCTTTGTTTCCATCATACCGGTGTTATGTTCCTTGATTTTGCGTTCCTTACGCGGTCGTGTTTATGGGAACCCCTTGACAGTTTGCTTTGAATAAAACTCCTCCGGCAAGGCCCAACTTTGGTTTTACATTTGCCTAACAACCTATAACCTTCCCTTGGGTAGGCTAACCCAAGGGGTCATCTTTTAACCCCCCCTGGGCCAGTGCTTCTCTAAGTGTTGGTCCGAACCGAGTAGATTGCGGGGCCACCTCGGGGAAACTTGAGGTTTGGTTTTACTCGTAGGATGTCTCATCCGGTGTGCCCTGAGAACGAGATATGTGCAACTCCTATTGGGATTTGTCGGCACAGTCGGGCGGTCTTGCTAGTCTTGTTTTACCATTGTCGAAATGTCTTGTAACCGGGATTCCAAGGCTGATCGGGTCTTCCCGGGAGAAGGAATATCCTTCACTGATCATGAGAGCTTGTGATGGGCTAAGTTGGGACACCCCTGCAAGGTATAAACTTTCAAGAGCCATGCCAGCGGTTATGTGGCAGATGCGAATTTGTTAATATCCGGTTGTAGATAACTTGACACTTGACTTAATTAAAATGCATCAACTGCGTGTGTAGCCGTGATGGTCTCTTTTCGCCTGATTCCGGGAAGTGAACACAGTTTGGGTTATGATTGAACGTAAGTAGTTTCAGGATCACTTCTAGCTTCACGACCGTTGCATAGTTTCTCTTCTTACTCTTGTACTCAACTTTAGCCACCATACTTTTGCTTATGAATTGCTGCAACTCCACATCGTTACCTCGTCCTACCCTTAAGCTTAAATAGTCTTGATCTCGTGGGTTTTGAGATTGCTAAGTCCTCGTGACTCACAAGATACTACCAAACAGTTGCAGGTGCCGATGATACTAGTGCAGGCGATGCTACCGAACTCAAGCGGGAGTTCGACGAGGACCTTGGTCGTTACTATGTTTCGTTTCCTGATGATCAGTAGTAGAGCCCAGTTGGGATGATCGGGGATCTAGCATTTGGGGTTATCTTCTTTTCATTTGGATTTGTCTGTTGTCAGACTATGTGTGTACTCTGAATGATGTATGATTTATATGATCTTTGTGTGAAGTGGCGATTGTAAGCCAACTCTCTTTATCCCATTCTTGTTCATTACATGGGATTGTGTGAAGATGACCCTTCTTGCTACAAAACCACAATGCGGTTATGCCTCTATGTCGTGCCTCGGCATGTGGGAGATATAGCCGCATCGTGGGCGTTACACGGAGGGGGGGTCATCTCCGGTGGCCATATTCATCATCCTGGTGGCCACCACGATGAGGAGGGAGTAGTCCACCCTCAAGGCTGAGGGTTTATACCAGTAGCTATGTGTTTAATCTCTCTCTCTCTCTCGTGATCTATATCATGGGCTTTGTTAATATAGTCGGATCTATGATGTTTCTCCCCTCTATATCATTGTTATGATGAATTGAATCTTTACCCTTCAAAGTTTTGTCTTGTCGGATTGAATATTCAGACATGAGAACACATGATATATGTCTTGCAATATGAATACTTGAGGTGACAATGAGGTATCCTATTGATTCACTTGATATGTGTTATGGCATTCAACTCACGGATTCCCGCGGTGATATTGGGGTAATCTATGCATAGGGGTTGATGCACATTTTTCTCCGATGGAAACTTTGGGGTCTCTTTGTAGTTCTTTGTGTGGATTGAGTATTATGAATATGAATTTGCTTTGGGGTTATTCTAGTACGAACTCTTGATTAGATCGATCGGGAAGAATAGCTTGCGTTATTCTAGTACGAACTCTAGGATAGATTGACCGGAAAAAATAGCTTTGAGGTGGTCTCATACCCTACAAACAATTTCTATCTTTTTTCTCCGCTAATAGGAACTCGGGAGTGATTCTTTGCTACACTTTGAGGGGTAATCATATGGTCCAACTATGTAACATCCCAATTTTCAATTTGGATGTTATACATAGATCATCAAATGCATATCATATTTGTGTTTGCATTTGTGTTGAGATCCTAGAAATCGTAAGCAACTCAAGGACCCACGGAGAGAGTTGGAGGTTTCACAAAATTCATATTTGAGTTTTATTCAAATTTGAAGGATCAATTTCATCTTTATTATGTTTCTCTCCAAATGTTTCCAATATCAAATATAAATGAGAGAAGATAATATGACTTCTTAAAATTAAGAGAAATATTGGAGAAAGAATTTTAAAATCAAATTATAAATTTTTCTGGTATTTTATTTGCTATTTTATTTGAATTATAAAAAATGTGCATTTTTGAAAATTGCATTTTAGACCAGAAAAATGTCCACTTCGTTCTAAATATTCCATTTAGACGGTGAAAATTGTTTTTGGCATTTTTTAGAAATTTACTTATATTTTATTAGGATTTTTCTTCGGGCGAAATTAAAAAAAAGTTTTCCGCCCGATTGGTCCGTGGCCCAGTCGAGCCGGCCCAAGCCGCGCGCGCCGCCCCCCTTTATAAGCGCGTCCGGGCCCCCCTAGGACCCCAAGCCGCCGTCCGCCGCCGCCTGCCCTCGCCGATGCCGCCTCCCGCCGCCGCCTGCTGAGCGCCGCCGCCACC
>NC_041393.1:283857942-283902250 GCF_002162155.2 Triticum dicoccoides | reverse complement strand
CGCCGCCGACGCCGCCGCTTGCCCGCGCCGCCGCCCAGCCTTTGCCGCCACCGCCGGCAGGTTTTTCTCCCGAACCGGTACGAACCGAAGCCGAGTTTTTTTAGGTTTTCGGGTTTATTTCTTTAGATCAGTTTTCGTCAGTTTATTTTATTTAGCGGACGTTCGTCCGTTCGTTCATTTTAACAAACGTTGTTCGCCGGTTAGGTTCAAACAGCGAATGTTCGCTCATTAGTCTTTTCTTTTTCTTTTATTTTCGGCCAGGGACTTTTCTGCGACTATTCATACTCTTTTTCTTTTTCTTTTATTTTCGGCCGATTTAGCCCTTGATCTTTAAAAGAGTATAACTTTTTACTCGTTTATCCAAATTAGATGAAACCAGTGCCGAAATCTTCGTCTCGAAGCCCTCTTTCCAGTTAATCAACTTGAACATGATTTTGGTACTGTAAAATTTGACTTTAGTCCAGATTAGTAAACAATCTTGTTTCGTTCGTATTTTGAGTTTCGCTGCTCCATTTGAGTTGAATCTTTTTGCAGATCGTAGCTAATCACATGTACTTACTATTAAGATCTAATTCACATGTTAATATTGTTGTTAAGTTTTGACTCTTGTTAGTTTAGGCCATTTGCTTGTTTCGTGTTTGTTTTGGATCTTTTCTCGGTTTTTCTCGTGTTTTGATTGAGTGATTGCTTATGTATGCTATTGTTTGTCTACGCTAGATTACCCGGAGTGCGAAGCTTGTTACTATGAATATCTAGAGTTTGCAGATCGTCGGCAAGGCAAGTTACACTTTGATCATACTCTTTTATACCCAGTTTTTACTATGCATTAGTTCTGCCCCACAAATATTTGCATTGGTAGGATTGGGAACATGTGGTTTTGGTTGTAGTGTTTGAGGTAGAAACCTAATACCTTTTGATCACCCCGAGAATATATGTTATGCTTATTATTGCTTAGCCATGCTCGTAGACGGGGATTGGATCGTGATTCACACATGGAAGTTTGAGAGTTATTTTAATTATGGACAACATTAAGGTAGCAACTTTAATACACATCTGGGTGGATTTGTTGAGGCACATGGGGAACCCAGTGTTGCCTGTTTTTGGAAATCTCGGGGTTACCGTGTGATTATCCTATGGAATGTCACCCAGGCTCAAAGGGATCATAAGGTTATTCATGCTAGAAACTTCCGTGTGCAGCCACAAGCCATTATGGGCTCTAGCATAGTTGAGTAAGTTGTGTGAGCTCTTGAAGAGGTAGACTAGCAGATGTAGAGGGTTGTAGGTGGTACTGTCTACCCGGAGTAGAGAGTTAATGCTTTAGAAAGGCTATGTCTCGATCATCCGATCATGGATGCGGTCGAGTCTTGTGGGGAAAAGTGCACAAACCTCTGCAGAGTGTATAAACTAATCATGATTAGATGTGTCCCCGGTTATGGACGTCTTGAGTATCTAGTACTTGAATCTATTGATGTGATCTCAACACGTTACTTTAATTAAATTATGATGTTGGGTTATTGATGATACTTTTAATTGGGATTTGAGTTGGGGTTACCTTCTCAAATAATGGGCAAGTTGGGAGTAGTTAAACAAATTTATTCCTTTGTTGTAGGGAAAAACTAGCTTTATGCAAAACCATGAAACTTACAGCCTCCACCAGCCAAATATTGCATGACGATGTAGTTCTTGCATTATCATTGCTTTACAGTGTAAATATGCCAGCATATTCCATGTGCTGACCCGTTTCGGGCTGCAACGTCTTATGTTGCAGACTACTCAGACTACGAATAAGGTGCGATAGGTCGTTGTTTTGCACTCAGCTATGCTGTTGGAGTTGATGGACTCATTTACCTTCAAAGCTTCCGATGTTATCTAGTTTAGATGGCCTTCAGCCATGATTTATTTATGTACTAATACTCTTTATGAGGACTCGATGTAATAAATGTGTGATTGAAACTCTGTTATAATTCCTCGAGTACTGTGTGTGTCAGCATTACCAATCCAGGGATGACATTGATGCACAGAGACTTGACCGTTTGAGGTTTGGTCGCTACAAGATGGTATCAGAGCACATGCTGACTGTAGGACGCAACCACTAGATGAGCCACATGATTTCTCTTCTCTACTCATTTCTAATTCTCCTCTCTTTCTACTCTATAGATGGCGGATCCTAGGAACAATTTCACTCAGCCGGATGATGAAACCCCTTTCGGAAAGCACTTGAAGGAAGTCACTAAGTATGTGAACATCGGATTACCAAGCTTCACGGGGTCTTTCTCTACATCCGTACAAGAAGAGGAGCGTTGGAAGATCAAAGTCTGGATACCTTGAAGGACCTTTGTGCCAACAACAGAGCCTATCGATTTCTACCTGGATGCACCAAGCTGGGAGTATTGGAAAGAGCATGGCCGCACATATCACCTTTGTACGCATATGTGAGGTGTATCACAAGGAGCTGGAGAATACCGTCTACCAGATATGTGGCCGCCGAGATGACAAATGGGAGATGATTCATACCAGGAGGGATGGATCAATTGATGCTTACACTCAAGAGATGGGAGATCATATTCGTCGACAGGAGAATCAACAAATTATCCACATGAAGAAGATCAAGAAACTGGTGAGGAGAAACAACGAGCTGGAAGAGGAGATCAAGTCTACACGTGATGGATACGAGGAGGAGATTGCTATATTAGTAGAAAAGAATGACGACCTGACAAGGAAGCTGGGAGTATTCATGGGAGACCCCGCGCCAAAGAAGGACAACCAACCAGGAGACTACATCATCCTCGACGACACCGACTCCGACCCTGATAGCGATGATGACTACGTTGATGAAGCTGGAGCATATATTATGGAGTCTTCTTCTGATGAAAATTTCTAGACGACCACCATTGTAATTAGTAGTATTTCCCCTCTAAGTAGTTGCAACGATCAAGTTTGTAGTGATAGGTTAGACCGCTCTTGTGTGAATTGTGTGCTATTGATTGAAGTGAAATTGATTGTGTTTGTCTCATGAGCATTATGGGTAGTGAATCTCTCTTAGACCCTTATTCTATTCTGTTTTCTCACCCCTTCTAAACCCATCAGATGCCTCCGAGACGTGACAATGGATTTGCCTTCCCACCGGAGCTCACTCAGTTGATCCAGAAGCAGAATACCTTGATGCAACTTTTAGTCCAGAATCAGAACCAAGGCAACAATAACAACAACAACCCACCACCACCACCCCCTGTTGATCACCTAGCCCGTTTCCTAAGGTTGAATCCGCCGGTGTTCTCTAGTAGCACCGAGCCGATTATTGCAGATGATTGGCTCCGCAAGATTGGAAGAGTGTTGACCACTGCAGGACGCACAGATGCGGAGAGAGTGTGTTTGGCCGCACATCAGCTTGATGGACCCGTAACATCATGGTGGGAGAATTTCACAGCCACTTACCCCATAGACACTGTTACATGGGATCAGTTGCTTTCCGCACTGCCCATGTTTTAGCTGGATCTATGAGCATGAAGAAGCATGAGTTTCGCAACTTGCGCCAAGGAGGACGTATAGTGGGCCAGTATGTGGATGAGTTTAGTAATTTAGCATGCTATGCCCCTGATGGCGTAGCTACAGATGCCGCTAAGCAGGAGAAATTTCTGGAAGGACTAAATGATGAGTTGAGCATGCAGTTGATGGTGGCAACATTCTACAACTACCAGGAGTTGGTAGATAGGGCTCTTATGATTGAAGGCAAGCAGCAACAGATTGATAATCGCAAGAGGAAGTATGGACACGGGAGGTACACCTCTAGAGCCCAGCAGAAGCCCCGCTATTCCCCATATTCGGGAGGACATACCCACAACCATGGAGGACAAACGCACAACGGAGCAAGTTCGCACAACCATATTGCCCCCAAGAATGGCAATGGGAATGGAGGAAGCAGCAGCCAGAACCGTTTCAACCCTTCAACACCAGCCAAGAGGGATTTGAGCCACGTCACCTGTTTCAAGTGCCAGAAGACTGGACATTATGCCAATGAATGTCTTGACGCAAAGAATGGAAATGGCAATGGGAGTTCTGCCAAGAAGCCCCACCCTTTCACCAAAGGTCAGGTGAACCACATCAGCGTGGAGGAGATTGAGGATCAACCCGACGTAGTTGTCGGTAAGTTTTTGATTAATGCATTTACCGCACTTGTTCTTTTTGATACTGGTGCATCGCATTCATACATATCAAGGGGATTTGTGGATAAGTATAAACTGCCAACCCAAGCCCTTAGGTCACCCATGTTAGTAAGCTCGCCAGGAGCAGAGTATATGGCCAGCCGATGGTGTGATCGGTTACCCTTAAGGATTGGTAACTATGTGTTTCCCTCGGACCTAATAATTTTGGAGTCACAAGGATTGGATATAATATTAGGCATGGATTGGTTATCTAAAGTATGGAGGGAACATTGATTGTGCTAGTAAGTCGATATTCCTCACTACCCCAGAAGGAAGAAGGATCAAGTATGTATCCCGTCATGTGCCGAAGAGGACTCAAGTGAATTCCTTATCAGGAGTGGTACATGAGGAAGTACCAGTGGTGAAGGATTTCCCTGACGTATTTCCGGAGGAGTTGCCAGGCATGCCACCGGATCGAGACATTGAGTTTTTGATTGAGCTATTGCCAGGCACCGGACCAATATCAAAGAGATCGTATCGGATGCCCGCTCAAGATTTGGAGGAAATTAAGAAGCAGATTAAGGAGTTACTGGATAAAGGTTACATGCAACCAAGTTCATCACCTTGGGGAGCTCCAGTGCTTCTAGGGGAGAAGAAGGATGGATCATTAAGGATGGTTGTTGATTATCGTGTGTTGAATGAGGTGACGATCAACAACAAATACCCTTTGCCGATGATCAATGATTTGTTTGACCAGTTGCAAGGAGCTAAAGTTTTCTCTAGGATAGATCTTTGATTAGGTTATCACTAGTTGAAGATTCAAGAGTAGGATATACCTAAGACAGCTTTTACCACAAGGTACGGGCTATACGAGTATACTGTTATGTCATTTGGTCTAACGAATGCGCCTGCCTATTTCATGAACATGATGAACAAAGTGTTTATGGAGTTTTTGGATAAGTTCGTCGTGGTGTTCATTGATGATATATTGGTCTACTCGAAGAATGAAGAGGAGCATAAGGAACATTTGCGTCTGGTTCTTGAGAAGCTCAGAGAACAGGAGATGTATGCCAAGTTCAGCAAGTGTGAGTTTTGGTTAAAAGAAGTTGGATTTCTCGGACATGTCATATCCGGAGAAGGAATAGCAGTAGACCCTACCAAGGTTGCTTCTGTGACTAAATGGGTGGCACCCACATCAGTTGGAGAGATCCGGAGTTTTCTTGGACTCGCTGGATATTATTGGAGGTTCATTGAGAATTTCTCCAGGATTGCAAAGCCCATGACGGAGTTATTAAAGAAGGATACCAAGTTCAAATGGACTGAGGAGAGTGAAGCCAGTTTTTAGGAGTTGAAGAAACGTTTGGTTACAGCCCTAGTGTTGATTCTTCCATACCAACGAAAGGATTATCAAGTGTATTGTGACGCTTCGCGTCGAGGACTTGGAGCAGTGCTTATGCAGGAGGGAAGAGTTGTTTCATATGCCTCACGACAACTTAACCCTCATGAGTTGAATTATACTACGCATGATTTGGAGTTAGCAGCCGTAGTGCATGCGCTGAAGATATGGAGACATTTTCTCATCGGAAACCATTGTGAGGTATACACAGATCATAAGAGTTTGAAATATATCTTCACGCAGAAGGAGTTGAATCTCACGCAAAGGAGATGGTTGGAACTCATTAAGGATTATGATATGAAATTGCACTATCATCCCGGAAATGCCAGTGTAGTAGCAGATGCGTTGAGTCGCAAGAGCTATGTTAATACTCTCATGACTGGAGGATTACCTAAGGAGTTAGTACATGATCTTCGAGAGTTATGTTTGGAGATAGTTCCGAGAGGTTATGTAGCAGCATTGGAAATTTAGTCCACTTTGATGTGTAGGATCAGAGAAGCTCAGAAGACTGACAAAGAGATTGCCGAGATAAAGGAAAGGATGAGCAAAGGAAAGGCTAAAGGATTTTGTGAGGACGAGCACGACACTTTATGGTTTGAGGATCGCGTTTATGTGCCTAATGACCCCGAGATCAGGAAGTTGATTCTGCAAGAGGCCCATGATTCGCCGTATTCGATAAACCCAGGAAACACTAAGATGTATCTGGATTTGAAGGAAAGTTTCTGGTGGACAGGAATGAAGAAGGATATTGCCAAGTATGTAGCAGTGTGTGATGTATGTCAGAGAGTTAAGGCAGAGCATCAGAAGCCAGCAGGATTGCTACATCCGTTGCTGATACCCGAATGGAAGTGGGATAAACTTGGCATGGATTTTATCACAGGATTGCCCAGGACTCGTTCAGGCTATGACTCTATCTGGGTTGTAGTCGATCGTTTGACGAAAGTAGCTCATTTCATCCCGGTGAAGACCCCTTATACGAGTGTTAAGTTGGCAAAGATATACATGACCAGGATCGTATGTCTGCATGGTGTTCCAAGGACCATTGTATCAGATAGAGGAACCCAGTTCACTTCAAAGTTTTGGAATCAGTTGCATGAAACTTTGGGTACTGATACGTCCATTTTGCATCATGATTTTATATCGATATTTATTGCATCATGGGCTGTTATTACACATTATGTCTCAATACTTATGGTTATTCTCTTATTTTACAAGGTTTATCATGAAGAGGGAGAATGCCGGCAGCTGGGATTCTGGCTGGAAAAGGAGCAAATATTGGAAACCTATTCTGCACAGCCCCAAAAATCCTGAAACTCCACAGAAGTCACTTTTGGAATTAATAAGAATTATTGAGCAAAGAAAATACCAGAGGGGGCCCACACCCTGGCCAAGAGGGTGGGGACGCCCCCCCCCCTCCACTACTGGGCGTGCCCCCTGTCTCATAGGCCCCATGTTGGCCCTCTGGTGTCCATCTTCTGCTATATGAAGGCTTTTACCCTGGAAAAAATCATAAGCAAGCTTACGGGACGAAACTCCGCCGCCACGAGGCGGAACCTTGGCGGAACCAATTTAGGGCTCCGGCGGAGCTGTTCTGCCGGGGAAACTTCCCTCCGGGAGGGGGAAATCATCATCATCGTCATCACCAATGATCCTCTCATCGGGAGGTGGTCAATCTCCATCAACATCTTCACCGGCACCATCTCCTATCAAAACCCTAGTTCACCTCTTGTATCCAATCTTGTATCAAAACCACAAATTGGTACCTGTGGGTTGCTAGTAGTGTTGATTACTCCTTCTAGTTGATGCTAATTGGTTTACTTGGTGGAAGATCATATGTTCAGATCCTTAATGCATATTATTACTCCTCTGATCATGAACATGAATATGCTTTGTGAGTAGTTACGTTTGTTCCTGAGGACATGGGTGAAGTCTTGCTATTAGTAGTCATGTGAATTTGGTATTCGTTCGATATTTTGATGAGATGTATGTTGTCTCTCCTCTAGTGGTGTTATGTGAACGTCGATTACATGACACTTCACCATTATTTGGGCCTAGAGGAAGGCATTGGGAAGTAATAAGTAGATGATGGGTTGCTAGAGTGACAGAAGCTTAAACCCTAGTTTATGTGTTGCTTCATAAGGGGCTGGTTTGGATCCACTAGTTTCAGGCTATGGTTAGGTTTACCTTAATACTTATTTTGTAGTTGCAGATGCTTGCAATAGGGGTTAATCATAAGTGGGATGCTTGTCCAAGAAAGTGCAGTACCCAAGCACCAGTCCACCCACATATCAAATTATCAAAGTACCGAACGTGAATCATATGAGCGTGATGAAAACTAGCTTGACGATAATTCCCATGTGTCCTCGTGAGCGCTTTTCTCATTATAAGAAATTGTCCAGGCTTGTCCTTTGCTACAAAAAGGATTGGGCCACCTTGCTGCACTTTATTTACTTTCATTGCTTGTTACCCGTTACAAATTATCTTATCACAAAACTATCTGCTACCTACAATTTCAGTGCTTGCAGAGAATACCTTACTGAAAACCACTTGTCATTTCCTCCTGCTCCTCGTTGGGTTCGACACTCTTACTTATCGAAAGGACTACGATAGATCCACTATACTTGTGGGTCATCAAGACTCTTTTCTGGCACTGTTGCCGGGGAGTGAAGCGCCTTTGGTGAGTGGAGCTTGGTAAGGAAACATTTATACAGTGTACTGAAATTTTCTGTCACTTGTTACTATGGAAACTAATCCTTTGAGGGGCTTGTTTGGGGTATCTTCGCCCCGGCTAGTAGAGCAAAGAGTTGCTTCTCAACCTACTGAACCTACTGAAAATGTTTACTTTGAGATTCCTTCGGGTATGATAGAGAAACTGCTAGCTAATCCCTGTGCGGAAGATGGAACATCGCATCCTGATTTACACCTTATCTTTGTGGATGAAGTTTGTGGATTATTTAAGCTTGCAGGTATTCCCGATGAGGTTGTTAAGAGGAAGGTCTTCCCTTTATCTTTGAAGGTAGATGCATTGACATGGTATAGGCTATGTGATGATACGGGATCTTGGAACTATAAAAGATTGAAGTTGGAATTTCACCAGAAGTTCTATCCTATGCATCTTGTTCATCGTGATCGTAATTACATATATAATTTGTGTCCTCGCGAAGGAGAAAGCATCGCTCAAGCTTTGGGGAGGCTTAAGTCAATGTTATATTCATGCCCAATCATGAGCTCTCCAGAGAAATGATTATTCAAAAATTTTATGCTCGGCTTTCTCTCAATGATCGCACCATGCTTGATACTTCCTGTGTTGGTTCTTATATGCTGAAGACTACTGAATTCAAGTGGGATTTATTGGAAAGAATTAAATGCAACTCTAAATATTGGGGTTCCAGCGATGGTAAGGAGTCAGGTATGACACCTAAGTTTGATTGTGTTAAATCTTTTATGGATACCGATGCTTTTCGTGGATTTAGCGCTAAATATGGACTTGACTCTAAGATAGTAGCTGCTTTTTGTGAATCTTTTGCTGCTCACGTTGATCTCCCTAAGGAGAAGTGGTTTAAATATAATCCTCCCATTGAAGTAAAAGTAGTTGCACCTGTTACAGTTGAAGAAAAGGCTATCACTTATAATGATACTATTGTTCCTACTACTTATGTTGAGAAACCACCTTTCCCTGTTAGGATAAAGGATCATGGTAAAGCTTTAACTGTTGTTCGTAAGAGTAATACTAGAACATATACACCTCCTAAGCAAATTAAAGTTGAAGTATTGCTATGGTTAAAGATCTCTTGGATGATAATTTAGATGGGCATGTTATTTATTTCTGTGGTGAAACTGCTAATATTACTAGACCCGATGCTAAGATACATAGACCTGTTGTAGGCATGCCTGTTATTTCTGTTAAAATAGGAGATCATTGTTATCATGGCTTATGTGATATGGGTGCTAGTGCTAGTGCAATACCTATTTCCTTATATAAATAAATTATGCATGATATTGCACCCGCTGAGTTAGAAGATATTGATGTCACTACCAAGCTTGCCAATATAGATACTATTAGACCATTTGGGATTGTTAGAGATGTTGAAGTCTTGTGTGGGAAAGTTAAATATCCCGCTGATTTTCTTGTTCTTGGTTCCCCACAAGATGACTTTTGTCCCATTATATTTGGTAGACCCTTCTTGAACACTGTCAATGCTAAGATTGATTGTGAAAAGGACGTTGTTACAATTGGCTTGGGGGATATGAAACATGAGTTTAATTTTGCTAAATTCCATAGACAACCCCGTGATAAAGAATTGCCTAGTAAGGATAAGACTATTGGTCTTGCTTCTATTGCTGTGCCTCCTACCGATCTGTTAGAACAATATTTGCTAGACCATGAAAATGATATGTTTATGAATGAAAGAAGGGAAATAGATGAAGTATTCCTTCAACAGGGTCCTATTCTGAAACACAACTTACCTGTTGAAATCCTAGGGGATCCCCCTCCACCCAAGGGTGAACCCGTGTTTGAGCTCAAACATTACCTGAAAATCTTAAATATGCTTATATTGATGAAAAGAAGATATATCCTATTATTATTAGTGCTAACCTTTCAGAGCAAGAAGAAGAAAGATTATTGAAAACTCTGAAGAAGCACCGTGCTGCTATTGGATATACTCTGGATGATCTTAAGGGCATTAGTCCCACTCTATGCCAACACAGAATAAAATTGGAGAAAGATGCCAAACCAGTTAGAGATCCTCAATGACGATTAAATGACAAGATGAAAGAAGTGGTAAGAAAGGAGATACTAAAGCTCCTTGAGGCAGGTATAATTTATCCTGTTGCTGATAGTGATTGGGTAAGTCATGTCCATTGCGTTCCTAATAAGGGAGGTATTACTGTTGTTCCTAATGATAAAGATGAATTGATCCCACAAAGAATTATTATAGGTTATAGGATGGTAATTGATTTCCTTAAATTAAATAAAGCTACTAAGAAAGATCATTACCCTTTACCTTTTATTGATCAAATGCTAGAAAGACTATCCAAACATACACATTTCTATTTCCTAGATGGTTATTCTGGTTTCTCTCAAATACCTGTGTCAGCGGAGGATCAATCAAAAACTACTTTTACTTGCCCTTTAGGTACTTTTGCTTATAGACGTATGCCTTTTGGTTTATGTAATGCACCTGCTACCTTTCAAAGCTGCATGATGGCTATATTCTCTGACTTTTGTGAAAAGATTTGTGAGGTATTCATGGATGATTTCTCCATTTATGGATCCTCTTTTGATGATTGCTTGAGCAACCTTGATCGAGTTTTGTAGAGATGTGAAGACACTAGTCTCATCTTGAATTGGGAAAAGTGCCACTTTATGGTTAATGAAGGCATTGTCTTGGGGCATAAGATTTCTGAGAGAGATATTGAAGTTGATAAAGCTAAGGTTGACGCTATTGAAAAGATGTCGTGTCCCAAGGACAATAAAGGTATAAGAAGTTTCCTTGGTCATGCCGGTTTTTATAGGAGGTTCATTAAGGATTTTTCTAAAATCTCTAGGCCTCTAACTAATTTATCGCAAAAAGATATTCCTTTTGTCTTTGATGATGATTGTGTAGAAGCATTCGAAATACTTAAGAAATCTTTGATCACTTCACCTATTGTTCAGCCACCTGATTGGAATTTACCCTTTGAAATTATGTGTGATGCTAGTAATTATGTTGTAGGTGCTGTTCTAGGGCAAAGAGTTGATAAGAAATTAAATGTTATCCAGTATGCTAGTAAAACTCTTGATATTGCCCAGAGAAATTATGCTACTACTGAAAAAGAATTCTTAGCAATTGTATTTGCATGTGATTAGTTCAGACCTTATATTGTTGATTCTAAAGTTACTATTCACACTGATCATGCTACTATTAAATATCTTATGGAAAAGAAAGATGCTAAGCCTAGACTTATTAGATGGGTTCTCTTGCTCCAAGAATTTGACCTGCATATTATTGATAGAAAGGGAGCTGAGAACCCCGTTCCAGACAACTTGTCTAGGTTAGAGAATGTTCTTGATGACCCACTACCTATTGATGATAGCTTTCCTGATGAAAAATTAGTGGTCATTAATGCTTCTCGTACTGCTCCATGGTATGCTGATTATGCTAATTACATTGTTGCTAAATTTATACCACCTAGTTTCACATACCAGCAAAAGAAAAAGTTCTTTTATGATTTAAGACATTACTTCTGGGATGACCCACACCTTTATAAAGAAGGAGTAGATGGTGTTATTAGAGGTTGTGTACCTGAGCATGAACAGGAACAGATCCTACACAAGTGTCACTCCGAACCATATGGAGGACACCACGCTGGAGATAGAACTGCACATAAGGTATTGCAATCCGGTTTTTATTGGCCTACTCTTTTCAAAGATGCTCGTAAGTTTGTCTTGTCTTGTGGTGAATGTCAAAGAATAGGTAATATTAGTAGACGTTAAGAAATACCTATGAATTATTCTCTTGTTATTGAACCATTTGATGATTGGGGATTTGATTATATGGGATCTTTTCCTACCTCTAATGGATATACACATATTTTAGTTGTTGTTGATTACGTTACTAAGTGGGTAGAAGCTATTCCAACTAGTAGTGTTGATCATAACACCTCTATTAAGATGCTTAAGGAAGTTATTTTTCTGAGGTTTGGAGTCCCTAGATATCTCATGACTGATGGTGGTTCACATTTTATTCATGGTGCCTTTCGTAAAATGCTTGCTAAGTATGATGTTTATCATAGAATTGCATCTCCTTATCACCCGCAGTCTAGTGGTCAAGTAGAATTGAGCAATAGAGAGCTCAAATTAATTTTGCAAAAGACTGTCAATAGATCTAGAAAGACTTGGTCCAAGAAACTTGATGATGCATTGTGGGCCTATAGAACTGCATATAAAAATCCTATGGGTATGTCTCCGTATAAGATGGTATATGGAAAAGCATGTCACTTAACTATCGAACTTGAACATAAAGCATATTGGGCTATTAAAGAGCTCAACTATGAATTCAAACTTGCTGGTGAGAAGAGGTTATTTGATATTAGCTCACTTGATGAATGGAGAACCCTAGCATATGAGAATGCCAAGCTGTTCAAAGAAAAAGTTAAAAGATGGTATGACAAAAGAATACAAAAGCGTGAGTTTAACATAGGTGATTATGTGTTTCTATTCAACTCTTGTTTAAGATTTTTTGCTGGAAAACTTCTCTCTAAGTGGGAAGGTCCTTACGTTATCAAGGAGGTCTATCATTCCGGTGCCATTAAAATCAACAACTTCGAAGGCACAAGTCCGAGGGTGGTGAACCGTCAAAGAATCAAACATTATATCTCAGGTAATCCTATCAATGTTGAAACTAATATTATTGAGACCGTAACCCCGGAGGAATACATAAGGGGCACTTTCCAGAATGTTTCAGACTCCGAAAAGGAATAGGTATCTGGTACAATAAGTAAACCGACTCCAAAACGGTTATAATGGCAATTTTTCTCCGTTTTGGAATATTTAAGAATTTTGGAAAGCAAGAAGTAATCCGGGAGGACACGAGGCCTCCACGAGGGTGGAGGGCGCGCCCACCCTTACTGGGCACGCCCCCCTGTCTCGTGGGCACCTCGTGTGCCTCCCTGACTCCGTTTTCTTGCATGTTACTTCTTTTGGTCAGTAAAAATTCATTATATAATCTCCCAAAGGTTTCGACCACCGTATCATGCAAAAATCCTCTGTTTTCGTTTCAAGCTATTTTTCTGACAGATCTAAGAGCACCATGACGTCTCCAAGCACTCCCAAGGACAAGTTTTTCGAGAGGGTTATCAACCCCTATCTCACGGAGGTGCTGCAACACCCTCAAACCATTGAGATGCGTGAGGGGGTGCTGCACATCCGCGATGTGGAGGGACCAAGGCGTACCGGAAGCGTGGAGACAAAGCTAAAAGCTATGGAACAGCAAGTTTTCAAGTTCCAAGGGATGGTGGAGTGTGGACTCAATGCCAACTAGATGATGATCGCGGAGTTCACCAACAACCACAAGATAGACGCCAAGAACATTGGGGATACCATCTTCAAGCTTCATGAGAAAATCGAGCATCTCCAAGCCCAGATCTATGACGTGCAAAACCAAAACTGTGAGTATGAATATAGATTCAAGAGGATGAGTTTGGCTGTAGTTTTGAGGATCTCGAAGACTCGATCATCCTTCTATGATGGTGAGCCTATGCCTTGGAAGATGGACGACAAGACTACATCATCAACAACTCCTTCTTCACCACCTCCGAGGACATAATCACATGGGTATGGGCACTCCCCTTGACAACTGCCAAGCTTGGGGGAGGTGCCCCGGTATCGTATCACCATCACACTCCTATCTTTAACGATTTACTTAGTTCGATCCTTTTAGTAATATCTTGATTTAGTAGATTGAAGTTTTGGTATGAATTAGTTTTGAGTTTTGCTTTGTGATCTCTTTATGTAATCGAGTCCGTGAGCTATATGATAAAGATTAGTGTTGAGTCAAGGGCTTTGCTATCTTGCTATGATCTTGAGAAAAATAGAAAGAATAGAAAGAATAAAAGAGTTCATATTGATCTTATCGATAGTAATGACTTCACATATAAAGAGTATGAGGCATAAAAGTTGTTGGGAGTTGACAAACATAGTTTTGATCTTCGTTGCAATTAATAGGAAGTAATAAAGAAAGAGAGGTTCTCACATATAAATATACTATCCTGGACATCTTTTATGATTGTGAGCACTCATTAAGTATGACATGCTAAAGGGTTGATGTTGGACAAGGAATACAATGTAATGGGTTATGTTTTCTCACATTTCAATTAAACTGTATTGTCACGAATCTTCCCAACATGTTGAGCTTGCATTTCCCTCTCATGCTAGCCAAATTCCTTGCACCAAGTAGAGATACTACTTGTGCTTCCAAATATCCTTAAACCCAGTTTTGCCATGAGAGTCCACCATACCTGCCTATGGATTGAATAAGATCCTTCAAGTAAGTTGTCATGTTGCAAGCAATAAAAATTTCTCTCTAAATATGTATGACTTATTAGTGCGGAGAAAATAAGCTTTATACGATCGTGTGATATGGAAGTAATAAAAGTGACGGACTGCATAATAAAGGTTCATATCACAAGTGGCAATATAAAGTGACGTTCTTTTGCATTAAGATTTTGTGCATCCAACCCTAAAAGCACATGACAACCTCTGCTTCCCTCTGCGAAGGGCCTATCTTTTTTTTGACTATAAACAGTAGGGTAAACACCCCACTGCAACTTTTATTAAAAGAAAGAAAGGGAACAGCAATAGTCTTATGGGCTTGAGATAAGCCCAACAGAAAAAAACAAAAAAAACAGAAAGAAAGAAAAAGAGAAACTATGAATAAAAGAACTAAGCTAAACTACAAGTGAGAATCAAAAGGAACACTATACATAATTACAACAAGGAGACCAACCAGGCAAAAAATTGCACTTCATATTTGCTCTTGATCCTGTATTTGAGAAGCTTTAGCTCTTCTGTGAATATGAATTTCCAGCCTTGAAATGAAGGATTGATATTCTCAAAGATTTTGTTGTTTCTAGATATCCAAATGGCCCATGATCCCAATATGATAATCTCCATAGAGAATGGATAATTGATCTTGTCTTTGATGTCTTGATATGCTTCTAGAACTGACAAGTTTGGTGTTCTTGTAGGACAGATGTAACCCCAGCATCTGATGGCAAAAGGACATCCCCAAAACAGATGATGCAGGGTTTCTTCCTGTGGACAATCTCTCACTGCACAATTGTAAACTTCCAATTCAAAGTTTTTCCTTCTTAAAAGATTCCTTGTGTTTACTCTGTCATGCAATAGCATCCAGAAAAAAACTTTATGCTTGGCCTGACATGAACTTTTCCAAATCCATGAGAAGTATGGTGGGGTTTGTTTATGGCCAATTAACACCTTATATGCTTTAAGTGATGAATAAAATTCATTTTCCCAGATGTAACTCCAAGTATCTAGTGCATCTAAGTATTCTGACTGTCTCATGGAAATGCACATGTCTTCCATTAGTAGGAACTCCTCATAAGCCTGTGTAGTGAGAGGCAGGTGGAATAAATCTTGTAGATATTCAGTGTTGATCACCTGTTGAAAAGTTTTGTTGGGATCTCTAACAAATGAATACAGATGATCAAATTTGTGCTTCAGAACAAATTGGTGCCACATATCATCCCAGAACAGAGCACTTTTGCCATCTCCCACATTGCATCTTGCAATAGCTTTGAACTGATCAGTGAGTGCCAGATTGGATTTCCACCAGAAAGAACCCAATTTTTGATCCCCTGGAAGTTGCCCATTGCTGTAGTAAGTTTCCCAAATTAAATTCACCCAAGGAATATCATGTCTGTTGTAAAATTTATGAAGATTTTTCATCAGCAGAGTTTTATTTTGAGTGAAAATATCCAGGACTCCCAAGCCACCCTGATTTTTTGGCCTGCAAACGGTGTGCCATGCAACTAAGGCAGGTCTCCTATCTTCCATATCAGGGCTCCTCCATAGGCAATGCCTTAAGTATTTGATGATCTGATGTTTTATAGTAATAGGAATGTCCAAACAACACATGAAGT
Source organism: Triticum dicoccoides (assembly GCF_002162155.2). Classification (NCBI taxonomy): domain Eukaryota; kingdom Viridiplantae; phylum Streptophyta; class Magnoliopsida; order Poales; family Poaceae; genus Triticum; species Triticum dicoccoides. The sequence continues at coordinate 283,886,068 of NC_041393.1, read as the reverse complement.
ATACTGCTAAAGATGCCAGCACAGATTTAACCAGCAAAACCTTCCCTGCCTGAGTCATGAAAGTTGAAATACCAGCAATTCTCTTAGCAATTCTATTGACTAAAGGCAAACACTGCTCCACAGTTGGTTTATAAATACCCAATGGTAATCCCAGGTAAGTGAATGGAAATTGTCCTCTGGCACATTGCAAAGTGTTTGTGAAAATATCAACCCTGTCTTCTGCAATGTTTATTGGCACCATGATTGATTTCCCATAGTTTACTTTTAGGCCTGTGGCTGATGCAAATGTGTTGAGTAGAGCTTTGAGGCATACTAGTTGTCTAGCACTTGCTTGCATGATGACAAGAGTATCATCTGCATACTGAACAATAGGGAAATCTGGGCAAGAGTTCACTTGGAGTGGTGGTGTTACTAAATCCCTTATCATGGCTTTATTCAAAATAGATTGAAGCAAGTCAACTGCCAGTATGAAGAGAAGAGGTGAAATAGGGTCTCCTTGTCTTACTCCTCTTTTACAATAAAATTTCTTCCCAGGTACTCCATTTAACATGACAGCAGAGGATGCAGAATTGAAGAGCATGTGCATCCAATTTATCCACTTTTCTCCAAATCCCTTGGCTCTTAAGATGTCAATAATAGCCTGATGTTCAATAGTGTCAAAAGCCTTGTCAAAATCCAGCTTGATTACTAGCATTTCTTCTTTTGACTTGTGGCACTGATGTATATATTCATAAGCCCAGCCAAGACAATCTTGAATTGCTCTATTCTTTAAGAAACCATATTGGTTGATGTGAACCATATTGAGTTGTTGTAATCTGTTTGCCAACAGTTTAGTGATGATTTTAAGAACCCCATTAAGCAATGAAATTGGCCTGAAGTCATTGGGGGGTATTGGTACCTCCTTTTTTGGGATGAGTGTGATATAAGAAGTGTTGATGCTTTCCAAATTCACATATCCAGCATGAAAGGCAATGATGAGTTCAGTAACATCCAGTTTGATAATGTCCCAACAAGCTTTAAGGAACTCATTATTAAAACCATCAGGCCCTAGAGATTTATCTGTGGGCAAGTTTTTTACTACCCCATCAATTTCTTCCTGAGTGAAAGGTTTCTCAAGATCTTTGAAAATTTGTGGATCCTCTCTGTTTTCATATAGTTCCTGTAAACTGAAGTGCATGGTATGACCATTGGAGTATCCCAGTCTTTTCTTGAAAGCTTCCCAAAGGATTGCAGCCTTCCCTTCATGATCAGTAATTTCCACTTGGTCCTCATTCATGAGCATTGCAATTTTGTTATGCATGTGACTAATTGAAGCCTTTGTATGAAGGAACTTTGTATTTTCATCACCAAATTTGACCCCTTTGATTTTCCCTCTCTGCTTCCAATAAATATTCTGATTACTAAGGACAGTCAATAGAGTTTCTTTCAACAGCTCTCTGCAGTTATTCTCAAATAAAATTAGATCTCTGAATTCCTCTAGGAAGTCCCATAGGAAAATACATTCATTCAACTCATCAATCTGCTTTTTGAGACAAGAAAGGCTCTTTGCCCAAAGTTTTAGAGCTCTCCTCAAGTTTTTAAATTTAGCATTGATTTTCTTTGCTGGATCAGAATAGCCAACAGGAATGTTCCATGCATTTTGCACAATGTCTTTGAAAGAGTTGTGCTTCAACCAATAATTCTCAAATCTGAAAACCTTGGACTTTGGTATTGTTGTGCCAATTTTTATTACACAAGGTAAATGATCTGAAATAGGCTTTGCAAGTGGCAGGGCAGTGGTGTCAGGGTAAGTTGTCAACCATGCAGCAGAAGTGAAGAACCAGTCTAATTTTTCAAGGAGATGACTATCCTGCATGTTGCTCCAACTAAATTGTCTCCCTTTGAGAGGTAATTCAATTAGCCCCAAATTACTAATAGCTTCATTGAATAGTAGCATCTGATTAACATCTCCACCAGGTCTGTTTCTGTCTTCAGGTGACCTAATGAAGTTAAAATCCCCCATGACAATCCAATCAACATCATCAGGCATTTGAATATTTGTAAACCATTCAATAAATTCCAGTTTCTCTTCAAGGATACAAGGACCATAGATATTTGTGAGAATCCATGGTTTAAGAGTGGTTGTACAAGTGAATTGTATAGTCAGGGAGAATTTATTTTGGAAGAGCAATTCACCAGTAAAAAGATTTCCATTCCAGGCAGTCAAAACACCTCCAGAAGCCCCAATTGAAGGCAGGTATTCAAATTTGTTGAATCTCTGTGGACAGAAGTTTTAAATATAAGCCAAATCAAAATTTTGTCTCTTTGTTTCTTGTAAGCACAACATTCCAGCAGCACTTTCCTCAACTTTTTGCCTAATGGCCAACCATTTCTCAGGAGAATTCAAACCTCTAATGTTCCAGTTCAAGATATTCCAGGATCTGTTTCTACTCATGATTAACTAACTGCTTGTTTTTATTTGGATATCAGGCCCCATCTCCTGGTATGATACCAAACTCATGCAAAATATAGACATTGGAATACTGTCACCCATTAAAGTTTGAGATCTCATACAGGCAGTAACAAGTAGCAGTGCATATTTTCAATATCATGAGGATCAGATGTAACACAACAATTTTGACAGTGAACATAGTATCTTCAATATCTTCAGTAAAGCCACAAGTCCAGTTCTCTACCACACTGATTAACATAGCAGAAGGCAAAAGAAAACACCGGGTTTGAGGTACAGACATTAAACATGTTCTGATTACATTCAGCACATCACATATCTTACATGCAGCCATCAAATAAGCCTTTCTCAAAATGGTTCTGGGACTACTGCTAATGTGAGAGTACTCCATGGCACAGTTAAGTATTTGCAGCATCAGTGACCTTGGAGACCTTGGCCACATCCTCCTGTCCCTTCTTCTTGGGCCTCTTTGAAAGCTTGGCATGTACCTCATCCTCAGACACCTTGCAAAAGGTTTTTGTCAGATATTTTACCACTTTATTATTCACAATTGGTGGAATAGCATTACAAGGTAAGCAAGAGCTAGCATCACATGATTTTATTCTATAACCATTGTTGTCTTTCTTAATTCTATCACTCCTTCTTACCTCAGCCTCCACAAGTGGCTCTTTATCCCTTCTTTTCCTTGAGATAGCTTCACCTAATGGCAATTGTATGGCTCTATTAGGAGACACTTGCTTAAGTGGGCTTCCAGCTCCACTTGAGGAGTGAGCCGGAGGGCTTATACCCTCATTTTCTTTTCCCATACCCAGCATTATTTCCTTACAACTTGGTGCCTGTGAAGTAGCACATCCATCAGGTATATGGAATAAGATAGTCTCTTCAGAATCACAATTTGCAGTAAGCATTTTCCACAGATCAGATTTCAGTAGATGCATGACCCAACCAAACTTGTCAGGAGTAAGTAGAAGATGAATTATGAAGTTAAACCAACTTACAGGTATGTCAATCTTGAATGTGTTTACTTGCCCCTGTGTTGCTGGAGCAAAGTGTTGAATCCATAGGTCCAAACCTTCCTCAGAAATTAAATGGGCACCATCAATAATATCCAAGGTATGATTTTCAACTAATTTCTGAATATCAGATAAGCTAGGAGAGTTGGTTAAAGGAAAGCTCTCCATACCTTTACTAGGCCCATCAGTAGAAGTGCCCACTTGAACAATAGGAACATCTGCTTTGCCCTTTATATCAGCTGTGAGCTCTAATCCCTGTGATTACTCTAGAATATCATTGACAGCCTCATTATCTTTGGCCACAGGAATTTCCATGTGCTGAGAAGCAGCAGCAGCATTCTCCTCATTTACTTTAGCATGATCCTCGTCTGCAACAAGAGATGCAACACTAGCAGTCTGAATAAGAGGCCTATCTGAAACAAGATTTTCTTCAGCCATAGCCTGAACTTCTGCAGCAACTGGAACCAGAGCAGGTTGTTCATGCAAAACCTGTTGAGCAACCACAAGAGCCCCCACATTTTCCTGTTATTCAAAATCATCCAAGCTTGCATTGTCTTGCAAAAGATCATCCTCCTCCCCATCTGCTTGGTAAGCAATGAGGATGTTTTGTAAGCCCATGCTCAAAGGGTTGACTTGAGCACCTTGGTTGACCTCCTCACTGGCAGTGTGAGTGTTAGACCATATCCCATCAGACAGGGAAACTATAGTGGTGATGCTACTATTGGGAGCACCATCCTCTTGCAACACATGCAACTCCATTGGCTGCTGAGGTGGTTGAGGCTGTGGGATAATTGCTTGCGGAAATGCCCAATGGCCTTGCTCTTCCTGTTCTGCCCAATCATCCCAATCATCCTGCTGTGCTGGCTCATTCTGAACAAGAGGAGGCTGAAACCCTGGGAAATCATTGGCATGTTGTGGAATAGGGTGTGGGTCCACTCCAGGAGGTGGAATAGGATCCTCATCAGCAGGTACACCTCCCAGCATTTCATCTAACAAAACCTCAACAGAACTAGTCCAAGATTCCTCTTCAAAGCACTCTCCTTCAGACCACCTGATGCTTTTTGGAGTATCAGTGAGCTCAGTAACTCTGGCCTTCACAAGGATCTTTCCTCGGAGAGCATCCTCGCTCTCCCAACTAATTATTTTACCCCACTTGGCAATAGCAGTTGCTATGTCTTCAGTGTTGCAGTAGTCAAAAGGGACACCCACAAACAGCAAACAGCAAGTTCGTTTGAAATGCATTCTGCGCCAGTTCCTACCTTCATTATGCTTAGTGAAAGTGATAAAAACATCTCCAAAAGGATGTGTACTTTGCCTGATGAGACGATCTCTATACCTAACATGCTGAAATTGAACATACGCCTCCCCAAAAGGACATGGTTGGATTTCTCTGAACCCCACCTCCTCAACACCTTGAAAGAACTCCTCAAGAACTTCTCTAACATTGGGAAAAAATACCTCATCTGGATGTGGTTGAATGGTTGCAATCGCCCAGTCCTTGTGCCTTCTAGGATGATGCGGCAAGATTGCCCTCGAAACCCCAGTGCGCCCAGCCACCTCGAGAATCTGGAACCCATGAGGAACGAAGGGAGCTGGGTCGGTGGGGATGTTGGCCATGGCTGAAGCTTCCGAAGAATGGACCACCAATGCCCGCTCCTCAGATGCTGAAGAAGATGGCGAGTTTGTCGAGGCAGAAACAGTGGTGGAGGCAGAGTTGGTAAGAACAGGGGAATGCGAGGAGGCAGCCTGCAGTCGCGGTTGGAAATTTGGAAAGAGGTCCTTGACTAGCTCCATAAATGACGAGACATGCCGAATCGGTTGAGCTGGGCCGACACATTTGAACCAGGCCTCCACCTCACCATCCGCCCAGGCCTGCTCGGGTGGGCTCGAAAAAGAGTCAAACTGGAAAAAAGGCCATAGCCCAGGCAGATTCGGAACCATGCAGTTACGTGCAAAGTGTCCTTGACCCCCACATGCATAACACATCACATACGTGCGAGGGGCAGCCCGTTGAGCCGTTTGCGGTTGATTAGGAAACCCATTACTCTCATAGTTAATAGAGGGTGTATGCAAAGATTCCCCTTGATTGTCATTGGTTTGAATGGCACCCGATAAACGCTCAAAAACTGACCAACCGTTGCTAACCACGGCTGAGGGAGTCCTGGACTAGGGGGTGACCGGATAGCCGAACTATCATCATCGGCCGGACTCCAAGACTATGAAGATACAAGATTGAAGACTTCGTCCCGTGTCTGGATGGGACTTTCCTTGGTGTGGAAGGCAAGCTTGGCGATACGGATATGTAGATCTCCTACCATTGTAACCGACTCTGTGTAACCCTAGCCCTCTCCGGTGTCTATATAAACCGGATGGCTTTAGTCCGTAGGACGAAAAACAATCATACCATAGGCTAGCTTCTAGGATTTAGCCTCCTTGATCTCATGGTAGATCTACTCTTGTAATACCCACATCATCAATATAAACCAAGCAGGACGTAGGGTTTTACCTCCATCAAGAGGGCCCGAACCTGGGTAAAACATCGTGTCCCTTGTCTCCTGTTACCATCTGCCTAGACGCACAGTTCGGGACCCCCTACCCGAGATCCACCGGTTTTGACACCGACATTGGTGCTTTCATTGAGAGTTCCTCTGTGTCGTCACCGATAGGCTCGATGGCTTCTTCGATCATCAACAACGACGCAGTCCAGGCTGAGACCTTCCTCCCCGCACAGATCTTCATATTCGGCGGCTTTGCACTGCGGGCCAATTCGCTTGGCCATCTGGAGCAGATCGAAAGCTACGCCCCTGGCCGTCAGGTCAGATTTGGAAGTTTGAACTTCATGGCTGACATCCGCGGGGACTTTATCTTCGATGGATTCGAGCCACAGCCGAGCGCGCCGCACTATCATGACGGGCATGACTTAGCTTTGCAACCGGACAGTAACCTAGAGGCCGCACACGAGTCCGCTCCGATCTTCAATTCGGAGCTGGCTGCGTAGATCGAGGACGGGTGGATGGACACCGCCTCGGGGGCTGCAACCTCTACGGCGATAGAGCCGAACAATGACCTTGTCCCTCATGAAGCTCGTGACTCCGAGGTGCCGGACTCCTTGCCGGACTCCGAACCTCCCGCGCCCCCTCCAGTCGAATCCGATTGGGCGCCGGTCATGGAGTTCACCGCTGCGGACATCTTTCAACACTCACCGTTCGGCGACATCTTGAGTTCGCTAAAGTATCTCTCGTTATCAGGAGAGCCCTGGCCGAACTGTGGTCAGGACGGTTGGGATGCGGACGACGAAGAAATTCAAAGCCCACCCACCACCCACTTAGTAGCCACTGTCGACGATCTAACCGACATGCTAGACTTCGACTCCGGAGACATCGACGGTATGGACGACGATGCCGGAGATGACCAAGAACCAGCGCCTACTGGGCACTGGCAAGCCACCTCATCATATGACATATACATAGTGGATATCCCAAAGGATGGGAATGGCGAAGGAACAGTGGAGGATGACCCCTCCAAGAAACAGCCCAAGCGCCGGCGTCAGCGGCGCCGCTCTAAATCCCGCCACAGCAAGAATGGAGATTCCGGCACCGGAGATAACAACACCCCAGACAGTGCCGAAGACAACCCCCTCCAGCAAGATTCAGCGCAGGAGGACGCAGATGCTAGCCCTCATGAGAAGTTAGCAGACAAAGAAGTAGAGGATTACATGCCTCCCTCCGGAGACGAGGAAAGCCTCGACAACGACAAATTCGTCGTACCTGAGGATCCCGTCGAACAAGAGCGTTTTAAACGCAGGCTTATGGCCACGGCAAACAGCCTCAAGAAAAAGCAGCAGTAGCTTAGAGCTGATCAAGATCTACTAGCCGACAGATGGACTGAAGTCCTTGCGGCCGAAGAGCATGAGCTCGACCGCCCCTCCAAAAGCTACCCTAAACGCAAGCTGCTCCCCCAATTAGAGGAGGAGGCATATGAACCTGCATCACGAGCAGACAATACGGCTGACCGACCACCCCATGGCCGCGACAGAGAGGCCTCTAGGCCCTCCACCAGAACCGTACCCCGGCATCGCTCGAAAAGCACAAGGCCACAGGGGAATGCTCCGGACTTGCGAGATATATTGGAGGATAAGGCAAGACAATCAAGATCAATCTATGGATCGCATGGGCGCCCCATGATACGCGACGACAACCGTCGCGCCGGACACAGTAAGTCCAGCCGGGCCGAACAAAATACACAAAGCTCTTTTGAACTCCGTCGTGATATCGCCCAATACAGAGGCGCCGCACACCCACTATGCTTCACAGATGAATTAATGGATCATCAAATCCCCGAAGGGTTTAAACCCGTGAACATTGAATCTTATGATGGCACAACAGACCCCGCGGTTTGGATCGAGGACAATCTCCTTCATATCCACATGGCCCGCGGTGATGATCTCCACGCCATCAAATATCTCCCACTCAAGCTTAAAGGACCAGCCCGGCATTGGCTTAACAGCTTGCCAGCAGAGTCAATTGGGAGCTGGGAAGACCTGGAAGCCGCATTTCTCGATAACTTCCAAGGCACGTACGTGCGACCACCAGACATTGACGACCCAAACCATATAATTCAGCAGCCAGACGAATCGGCCAGACAATTCTGGACACGGTTCTTAACCAAGAAAAATCAAATCGTCGATTGTCCGGATGCGGAGGCCCTTGCGGCTTTCAAACATAACATCCGTGACGAGTGGCTTGCCCGGCACCTGGGATAGGAAAAGCCGAAATCCATGGCAGCCCTCACATCACTCATGACCCGCTTCTGCGCGGGTGAGGACAGCTGGCTAGCACGCAGCAACAACCTCAGTAAAAATTCTGGCAGTCCGGATATCAAGGACCGCAATGGCAGGCCGCATCGCAACAAAAACAAACACCGCATTAACGGCGAGAATAGTGAGGATACGGCAGTCAATGCTGGATTCAGAGGCTCTAAGCCCGGTCAAAGGAAAAAGCCATTCAAAAGAACTACTCCGGGTCCGTCCAATTTGGACCGAATACTCGACCGCTCGTGCCAGATACACGGCACCCCCGAAAAGCCAGCTAACCACACCAACAGGGACTGTTGGGTATTCAAGCAGGCAGGCAAGTTAATCGCCAAAAACAACGACAAGGGGCTGCATAGCGACGACGAGGAAGAGACCCGGCCGCCGAACAATAGAGGACAGAAGGGTTTCCCCCCACAAGTGCGGACGGTGAACATGATATACGCAACCCACATACCCAAAAGGGAGCGGAAGCGTGCACTCAGGGATGTATACGCGATGGAGCCAGTTGCCCCGAAGTTCAATCCATGGTCCTCCTGCCCAATCACTTTTGACCGAAGGGACCACCCCACCAGCATCCGCCACGGCGGATTCGCTGCATTGGTTTTAGACCCAATCGTTGACGGATTTCACCACACCAGAATCCTGATGGACGGCGGCAGCAGCCTGAACCTGCTTTACCAGGATACAGTGCACAAAATGGGCATAGACCCCTCAAGGATTAAACCTACAAAGACGACCTTTAAAGGCGTCATACCAGGTGTAGAGGCCAATTGTACAGGCTCAGTTACACTGGAAGTGGTATTCGGATCATCGGATAACTTCCGAAGCGAAGAGTTAATCTTCGACATAGTTTCGTTCCGCAACGGCTATCATGCTCTGCTCGGACGCACCGCGTTTGCAAAGTTCAACGTGGTACCGCACTACGCATACCTTAAGCTCAAGATGCCAGGCGCTCGAGGAGTCATCACGGTCAACGGAAACACTGAACGCTCTCTCCGAACGGAGGAACATACAGCGGCTCTCGCGGCAGAAGTACAGTGCAGCCTCTTAAGGCAATTCTCGAGTCCGGCCGTTAAGCGACCGGACACGGCTAAACGCGCCCGGAGTAACCTACAACAAGACCACCTTGCACATTCCGAGCACGCGTAGCAATGCGGCCCCAACCCCAGCCCCTACAAAATTTCAAGACGGGTCCTTCGCGTACATCATTACGCTCTGAAGATACCATGGGCATAGGGGGAGGGGCACGACCACGATAGGCCCAGAATGCGGCTTAACCACACCAGGGGCTCACTAGTGTGTCGTTCTTTTTTCTTTTCTTCTTTTTTTATTACCCACAGGACCCCGTTCATCAGAGGCCATGTCCGGCAGTGGACCTGCCGACCTCACGATGCAACAGCGAGGGAAGGAGAAAGGCTACGACGAATATCCAGGTGGTCTCCATTATGAACATTAAATCTGTTTTATACACCATTCCGTAGCCTACCCCTGGAGGGGGACATGTTTAATAGTCCCATTCCTTGCTTACCGCACCATTTGTATCGTTCTGCATTCACAGCAGTATTTCTTGAATAAACAATGCACCTTTTTGCTTACAATTGCATTCCTTTCTTATACATATGTTCATTTATGACAAGTTGCATCCGTACACTTTGGTACGGCTAAATACACCAGGGGCTTATATTTCCTGCATCATGGTGCGATAAGTCCGAACACTTTCACAAGTGCGGCACCCCGAACTTATAGCATTATATGCATCGGCTCCGAATCATGTTTTGGGTCAATAGTTGGTTTTGCCCGGCTCCCATGTTTTGGTACCTTATGTTCCGTTGTATCGGCTAAGGTAGCACTGGGAGAACCACTGCGATTGCGCCCCAGTTGAGCTGGGCGAGCGCCTCAGTGGAGAAAGCTAAAACTGACCGTCATGATGAGGCGAGAGCCGGTCGCTGTTCGAGAGGTTTTTTCGAGTCCCTAAAGACTTATGCAGCTTAGAGCGAGGAACCGGCTTTGTCCGGCCCAGGCGTGGATAGCGCCCCAAATTCGGCCTTCCGAACACTAGGGGCTTCGCCGAAATTTAAAATTATAGAATTCTATGGCTAAGTGAGAGTGTTCAAGCATTATAAGTCCAGTTGCCTTGTTCGTTGTGTTGAGCGCCTCCCTAGATGGACCCAAAAATGGGAACAAGAGTGCTCAAATTTATCCCAAACACCCGAGCACTCATGGCATGGGGGCCGAAGCCGACGACTTGCCATCTCTCAGATTTGATAAACGGCCGCACAGAAGGTAATATTTTAAATTAACAAGCATTGCTTAGTGCATATGAACAAAGTTTTCAGCGCACAGGATAACAAAATGCGAGTCTACTCGAATATTACATCTTTGGAGCACTCACCCGCAATAGTGCGGCACCCTTCAGAACAGTCTTATAATACATCTCGGGAGTATGATACTCCTTGCCCAGCGGTGGCGCGTCCGTCACAAGCTTCGCAGCATCCATCTTGCCCCAGTGCACCTTTGCGCGGGCAAGGGCCCGACGGGCACCTTCAATACAGGCGGAGTGCTTGATGACTTCAACCCATGGACACGCATCCACCAGCCGCCGCACCAGGCCGAAGTAGCTCCCAGGCACGGCCTCCTTAGGCCACAGCTGAACTATGAGCCCCCTCATGGCCTGTTCGGCCACCTTGTGGAGCTCGACCAGCTGCTTCAGCTGGTCGCTAAGGGGCACCGGATGTCCGGCCTCAGCATACTGAGACCAGAAGACCTTCTCCATCGATCTCCCCTCCCTGGCCCGGTAGAAAGCGGCAGCATCGGACACGCTGCGAGGAGGATCTGCGAACGCTCCTGGAGAGCTCTGAATTCGGGTAAGTGATAGGTAATTCACACTCACATGCTTACTTTGCATGAAAAATGCCTTACCCGCTGCTATTTTCGTCAATGCCTCGATTTCTTGGCGGGCCTTGTAGGCTTCGGCCTTAGCAGCTTTGGCACTCTCAAGAGCCGATGCAAGCTCAGACTCTCGAGTCTTCGAGTCACGCTCCAGGCTCTCATGTTTTTCCACGAGATCCTGGAGCTCTTGATGTACCTCCGCCACCCGCGCCTCCTGCTTTTCTCGCTCGGTGCGCTCCGCGGGCGCATTACGTTCGGCCGCGGACACCGCCTCCTTCAAGGTCACCACCTCGGTCGTGGCACCTGCAATACCCATGTTATCCTTGTCACTTTTCTTGCAACCAAATCCTTTTTTGTAAGGTACAATCTTAAATACGGTGTTATTCACCTTCCTTGTCCTCGAGCTGCTTCTTGGCACGGCCGAGCTCGTTCTCGGACCGCTCGAGGCTTTGCTTCAAAGTATTGCCTCCGCAGTCAGTGCGGCAGAGGTCAGCAGCACAGCCTACAAACCCATATTGACATATTTCATAACTCCCGCGTATATCTTTTTAGATCCTCAGTCCAGCTTTTCTTTCCGAATACCGAACCGAGCATCAGGGGCTACTGTCTATGCGGTACTATTCTACATATATCAAAATTCTTACCTCAAAGCCTGTTAGAAGGCTGCTGCAGGCTTCAGTCAGCCCGCTCTTGGCGAGCTGAACCTTCTGAATCACCGCACTCATGAAAGTGCAGTGTTCCTCTTTGATGGAGGCGCCGTTGAGCGCCTCCAGGAAGCTATCCGGCGCCTCCGGTTGGACGGAGGCCGCTGGCGTCGCGGTCTTGCCCTTCTTACGAAGGGGCCGCCCGAGAGACTCCGGAGCCACTTCAGGTTCTGGTGCGGAGTCTGGCGCAAAGTCCGGAGGTTGCCCTGCGGCACCTCCGGGGCCTCCCCCTCCTGGCGGGTCCCTTCCCGGGATCCCACCTCGGCATCGTCCGTATCACGGTGGGTGGAGGCGGTCGGAAGGGAATCCATATCCGACGCACCCAAGGACCCGCTCAACAAAGCGGGAAAATCATCCTTGGGCGGACTACAGGGTTGTATGCGGCATTAGAAAGACACTATGTGGCGAAAAGAAAAACCATGATGTTATTCGGGAGTCCGGATACTTACGATCTCGCCAGAGGCTTGGCCCTTGGAGGCCAATCCTCGTCGTCATCACTGGCGTTGGCGGAGCAGTCCGGGGGAAGAGTCTTTCCCTTCTTGGACCCTTCGGCCCCCCTTGTTGGGGAAGCCTTCCTTTTCTTCCCTCCCCCCACTGGGGGAGAGGCCTTCTTCTTCTCCTCCTCGCCTTTGTGGGAGGAGTCTGCCTCGGAGTCATCACCCGATGACACCTGAAAACGGGAACTCTTCCGAGTGCCCATGGCCTTCTTCTCCGGCACCACGTGGGGTGCCGAAGCCAGCAGCCCCATTAAGCGAGCGTCCGCTGGGTCCTCTGGCAATGGGGCCGGACAGATAGTCTGTTCAGCCTTCTTCAGCCAGTCCTGTCAAGGGAGAGGGAGTTTAGATCCCGCATAGAGTCAAACTATGGAAAACAAGTGTCCCGTAAAGGGCAAAATCGCTTACCTCGCTCGCCGGACGCTGCGAGCTGAATCCACGATCTTCGGTAGCGGATGCGGGGGCTGTCGGTGTCAAAACCGGCGGATCTCGGGTAGGGGGTCCCGAACTGTGCGTCTAGGCGGATGGTAACAGGAGACAAGGGACACGATGTTTTACCCAGGTTTGGGCCCTCTTGATGGAGGTAAAACCCTACGTCCTGCTTGATTAATATTGATGATGTGTGTTACAAGAGTAGATCTACCACGAGATCAAGGAGGCTAAACCCTAGAAGCTAGCCTATGGTATGATTGTTGTTCGTCCTATGGACTAAAGCCGTCCGGTTTATATAGACACCGGAGAGGGCTAGGGTTACACAGAGTCGGTTACAATGGTAGGAGATCTACATATCCGTATCGCCAAGCTTGCCTTCCATGCCAAGGAAAGTCCCATCCGGACATGGGACGAAGTCTTCAATCTTGTATCTTCATAGTCTTGGAGTCCGGCCGATTATGATAGTTCGGCTATCCGGACACCCCCTAGTCCGGAACTCCCTCAGTAGCCCCTGAACCAGGCTTCAATGACGACGAGTCCGGCGCGCATGTTGTCTTCAGCATTGCAAGGCGGGTTCTTCCTCCGAATAATTTATAGAAGATTGTGAACACCAGGATAGTGTCCGTCTCTGCAAAAATAAATTCCACGTACCACCGTTGAGAGAATAATATTACACAAGTTCAATCTGTTGACGTATTTTGTGGCGTGACATCACACCATTACCAAGCCTTTACTCGAATTGTTTTTTATTGTATCACCTCAGCGCATTTAGCGAGGCGGTTTCCTTGGCACGTCTTGTCGAAGCAGAGATCATGTTCCCCTTATTCCGGGATTCCCATCAATACGGACATGGGTAACCCAACCGTGCCATTGATTGTGACACTTGGGAGATAAGCGAGTTTTACCAGGCCGGTGGGGACACATGTTTTTGTCCGCCCATATAAGGGGATAAAGATCCAATCCTTTCACGTGTGCCTTCTTCCTCCTTGGCTTATCCATCTCCGCGAACTCGAGCTCCAGCGCCCAAGTCCGCACTTCTCACCTCAACCTTCTCCAACTATGTCCGGAGTGGGAGGCAAGTGTATGGCCTCCTCCGTCATGGAGGGGCAGATCCAGAAGCTGCGCGACGCCGGATATTTGTCCAGCGACATCGCGCACCGGCTCCCCGACGAGGGAGAGCTCATCCCCACCCCCAGGCCCCATGAGAGGGTAGTATTTCTTCCCCATTTCCTCCACGGACTGGGCTTCCCACTTCATCCCTTTGTCCGGGGCTCATGTCCTACTACGGCCTAGATTTCCATGATCTGGCCCCGAATTTCATCCTCAACATCTCAGCGTTTATCGTCGTGTGCGAGGCCTTCCTCTTCATCCAGTCCCACTTCGGCTTGTGGCTCAAGACCTTCAGTGTCAAGCCGAAGGTTGTGAAGGGCAGCCAAGCGGAGTGCGGAGGCGCCATGGTGGGCAGGATGTCCCACGTTACGTGGTTGGAGGGCACTTTCATGGAAACCATTAAGGGGTGGCAATCGGGGTGGTTCTACATCACTGAGCCGCGTGACCCTGATTGGGCAGCGGCCCCCCGAATTCAGATCTGGCATCCCTACACGGCTCACCTCCTGGAAAGAGAGTGGCTGGATCTGGGGGGGATTCGGAGGAGCTGACCAGACTCCAAGCCTGTATCCAGAAGCTGGTGGACAAGAAGCTCAAGCTTGTCAACGTAGTCCAGGTCATGCTCATCCGCCGGATTCTCCTGTGCCAATGACGGGGCTTCAACATGTGGGAGTTCGATCCGGCGCAGCACCAGACTCTGAGCGGGCTCTTCGACACTACGTACGAAGATGTCTGGAAGGTGCTGTTCAAGGGCGCCGAGGCTCCCGCATCCGCTACCGAAGATCGCGGATTCCGCTCGCAGCGTCCAGCTGACGAGGTAAGTGATTTTGCCACTTGTTTTCCATAGGTTGACTCTATGCGGGATCTGAACTCCCTTTACCTTTGACAGGACTGGCTGGCGAAGGCCGAACGGACTATCTGTCCGGCCCCATTGCCAGAGGACCCAGCGGACGCCCGCCTAACGGGGCTGCTGGCTCCGGCACCCCACGTGGTGCCGGAGAAGAAGGCCAAGAAGAAGGCCATGGGGACTCGGAAGAGTTCCCGTTTTCAGGTGCTATCGGATGATGAATCTGAGGCCGACTCCTCCCACCAAGGCGAGGGGGAGAAGAAGAAAGCCTCTCCCCCAGCGGGGGGAGGGAAGAAAAGGAAGGGCTCCCCAACAAGGGAGGCCGAAGGGTCCAAGAAGGGAAAAAATCTTCCCCCGGACTGCTCTGCCAACGCCAGTGACGACGACGAGGACTGGCCTCCAAGGGCCAAGCCCCTGGCGAGATCGTAATTATCCGGACTCCCGAATAACTTCAAGGTTTTTCCTTTTCGCCACATAATGTCTTTCTAATGCCGCATACAACCCTGCAGTCCGCCCAAGGATGATCTTCCCGCTTCGTCGAGCGGGTCCTTAGGTGCGTCGGATATGGATTCTCTTCCGACTACCTCCACCCCCCATGACATGGACGATGCTGAGGTGGGATCCCAGGAAGGGACCCACCAGGAGGAGAAGGCCCCGGAGGTGTCGCGGGATAACCTCCCGGACTTTGCACCGGACTCGGCCCCGGAACCCACAGTGGCTCCGTAGTCCGGTGGGCGACCCCTTCGTAAGAAGGGCAAGACCATGACGCCAGCAGCCTCCGTCCAACCGGAGGCGCCGGATAGATAGCTGGAGGCGCTCAATGGCGCCTCCATCGAAGACGAACACCGCACCGTTATGAGTGCGGTGATTCAGAAGGTGCAGCTCGCCAAGAGCGGGCTGACCGAAGCCTGCAGTAGCCTTCTAACAGGCTTTGAGGTAAGAATTTCGATATATGTAAAATAGTACCGCATAGACAGTAGCCCCTGATGCTCGGTTCGGTGTTCGGAAAGAAAAGCCGGACTGAGGATCTAAAAATATATACGCAGGAGTCATAAAAAATATGTCAATATGGGATTGCAGGCTGTGCTGCTCACCTCTGCCGCACTGATTGTGGAGGTCAATACTTTGAAGGAAAACCTCGAGTGGTCCGAGAACGAGCTCGGCCGTGCCAAGAAGCAGCTCGAGGACAAGGAAGGTGAGTAACACCTTATTAAAATTGTACCTTACAGAAAAGGATTTTGGTTGCAAAAAGAATGACAAGGATAACGTGGGTATTGCAGGGGCCACTAACGAGGTGGCGACCCTTAAAGAGGCGGTGGCCGTGGCCGAACGCAATGCGGCCGCGGAGCGCACCGAGCGAGAGAAGTAGGAGGCGCGGGTGGCGGAGGTACAGCAAGAGCTCCAGGATCTCGTGAAAAAACATGAGAGCCTGGAGCGTGACTCGAAGACTCGAGAGTCTAAGCTTGCAACGGCTCTTGAGAGTGCCAAAGCCGCTAAGGCCGAAGCCTACAAGGCCCTCCAGGAGATTGAGGCGGTGAAGAAAATAGCAGCGGGTAAGGCATTTTTCATGCAAAGTAGGCATGTGAGTGTTAATTACCTGTTGCTTACCCGAATTCGGAGCTCTCCAGGAGCGTTCGCTGATCTTCCTCGCAGCGTGTCCGATGCTGCCGCATTCTACCGGGCCGAGGAGGGGAGCTCGACGGAGAAGGCCTTCTGGTCTCAGTATGCTAAGGCCGGACATCTGGTGCCCCTTAGCGACCAGCTGAAGCAGCTGGTCGAGCTCCACAAGGCAGCCGAACAGGCCATGAAGGGCCTCATAGTTCGGCTGTGGCCTAAGGAGGCCATGCCTGGGAGCTACTTCGGCCTGGTGCGGTGGCTGGTGGATGCGTGCCCGTGGGTTGAAGTCATCAAGCACTCCGCCTGTATTGAGGGTGCCCGTCGGGCCCTTGCCCGCGCAAAGGTGCACTGGGGCAAGATGGATGCCCAGAAGCTTGTGACGGACCCGCCACCAGAGGGCAAGGAGCATCGCACGCCCGAGATGTATTATAAGAGTGTGTTGAAGGGCGCCCGCACTATTGCGGGGGAGTGCTCCAAAGATGTAATTTTTTAGTAGACTCGCATTTTGTTATCCTGTGCGCTGAAAACTTAGTTCATATGCGCTAAGCAACGCTTGTTAATTTAAAATATTACCTTCTGTGCAGCTGTTTATCAAATCTGAGAGATGGCAAGTCGTCGGCTTCAGCCCCCATGCCACGAGTGCTGGGGTGTTCGGGATAAACTTGAGCACTCTTGTTCCCATTTTTGGGTCCATCTAGGGAGGCACTCAACACAGCGAACAAGACAACCGGACTTATCATGCTTGAACACTCTCACTTAGCCATAGAATTCTATAATTTTAAATTTCGGCGAAGCCCCTAGTCTTCGGAAGGCCGAATTTGGGGCGCTATCCATGCCTGGGCCGGACAAGATCCGGCTCCTCGCTCTAAGCGGCATAAGTCTTTAAGGACTCGCAAAAAACCTCTCGAACAGCGACCGGCTCTCGCCTCATCATGACGGTCAGTTTTAGCTTTCTCCACTGAGGCGTTAACCCAGCTCAACTGGGGCGCAATCGCAGTAGTTCTCCCAGTGCTACCTTAGCCGATACAACGGAACATAAGGTACCAAAACATGGGAGCCGGGCAAACCCAACTATTGACCCAAGACATGATTCGGAGCCGATGCATATAGTGTTATAAGTTCGGGGTGCCGCACTTTAGAAAGTGTTCGGACTTATCACACCATGATGGGAAACATAAGCCCCTGGTGTATTTTAGCCGTACCAAAGTGTACGGATGCAACATGCCATAAATGAACATATGTATAAAAAAGAAATGCAATTATAAGCAAAAAGGTGATGCATTGTTTTATTCAAGAAGTGCTGCTATTAATGCAGAACAATACAAATAGTGCAATAAGCAAGGGACGAGACTGTTAAACAAGTCCCCCTCCAGGGGTAGGCTGCCGAATGGTGCGTAAAATAGATTTAATGCTCGTAATGGAGACCACCTGGATATTCGTTGTAGCCTTTATCCTTCCCTGGCTGTTGCATTGTGGGTTCGGCAGGTTTGCTGCTGGACAGGGCCTCTGACGAACGGAGTCCTGAGGGTTAAAATAAAAAAGGAAAAAAAGAACGACACACTTGAGAGCCCCTGGTGTGGTTGAGCCGCAGTCTAGGCTGATCGTGGTCGTGCCCCTCCCCCCATGCCCATGGTATCTTCAGAGTGTAATGGTGTACGCGAAGGACCTGTTTTGACGTTTTACAGGGGCTGGGGTTGGGGCCGCACTGCTACGCGTGCTCGGAACATGACAGGTGGTCTTTTTGTAGGTTACTCCGGGCGGGCTTAGCTATGTCCGGCCGCTTAACGGCCGGACTCGAGAATTGCCTTAAGAGGCTGCATTGTACTTCTGCCGCGAGAGCCGCTGTATGTGCCTCCGTTCGGAGAGAACATTCAGTGTTTCCTTTGACCGTGATGACTCCTCGAGGGCCTGGCATCTTGAGCTTGAGGTATGCGTAGTGCGGCACCGCGTTGAACTTTGCAAACGCGGTTCGTCCGAGCAGGGCGTGATAGCCGCCGCGGAACGGAACTATGTCGAAGATTAACTCCTCGCTCCGGAAGTTATCCGGGGATCCAAAGACCACTTCCAGTGTAACTGAGCCTGTACAATTGGCTTCTACACCTGGTATGACGCCTTTAAAGGTCGTCTTGGTAGGTTTAATCCTTGAGGGGTCTATGCCCATTTTGCGCACTGTATCCTGATAAAGCAGGTTCAGGCTGCTGCCGCCGTCCATCAGGACTCTGGTGAGGTGAAATCCATCGACGATTGGGTCTAGGACCAATGCGGCGAATCCGCCATGGCGGATGCTGGTGGGGTGGTCCCTTCGGTCAAAAGTGATCGGGCAGGAGGACCATGGATTGAACTTCGGGGCAACTGGCTCCATCGCGTATACATCCCTTAGCGCACGCTTCCGCTCCCTTTTGGGTATGTGCGTTGCGTATATCATGTTCACCGTCCGCACCTGTGGGGGGAAGCCCTTCTGTCCTCTATTGTTTGGCGGTCGGGTCTCTTCCTCGTCATCGCTATGCAGCCCCTTGTCATTGTTTTCGGCAATTAACTTACCTGCCTGCTTGAATACCCAACAGTCCCTATTGGTGTGGTTAGCTGGCTTTTCGGGGGTGCCGTGTATCTGGCACAAGCGGTCGAGTATTTGGTCCAAATTGGACGGACCCAGAGCAGTTCTTTTGAATGGCTTTTTCCGCTGACTGGGTTTAGAGCCTCTGAATCCGGCATTGACTGTCATATCCTCACTATTGTCGCCGTTGACGCGGCATTTGCTTTTGTTACGACGCGCCCTGCCATTTCGGTCCTTGAAATCCGGACTGCCAGAATTTTTGCTGAG
Source organism: Triticum dicoccoides (assembly GCF_002162155.2). Taxonomy (NCBI): domain Eukaryota; kingdom Viridiplantae; phylum Streptophyta; class Magnoliopsida; order Poales; family Poaceae; genus Triticum; species Triticum dicoccoides. The sequence continues at coordinate 283,866,882 of NC_041393.1, read as the reverse complement.
GTTGTTGCTGCGTGCTATTCAGATGTCCTCACCCGCGCAGAAGCGGGTCATGAGTGATGTAAGGGCTGCCATGGATTTCGGCTTTTCCTGTCCCAGGTGCCGGGCAAGCCACTCGTCGCGGATGTTATGCTTGAAGGCCGCGAGGGCCTCCGCATCTGGACAGTCGATGATTTGGATTTTCTTGGTTAAGAACCGTGTCCAGAATTGTCTGGCCGATTCGTCTGGCTGCTGAATTATGTGGCTTAGGTCATCAGCGTCTGGTGGTCGCACATACGTGCCTTGGAAGTTATCGAGGAATGTGGCTTCCAGGTCTTCCCAAGTCCCAATTGACTCTGCTGGCAAGTTGTTAAGCCAATGTCGGGCTGGTCCTTTAAGCTTGAGGGGGAGATATTTGATGGCGTGAAGATCGTCACCGCGGGCCATGTGGATGTGAAGAAGATAGTCTTCGATCCAACCCGCGGGGTCTGTTGTGCCATCGTAGGATTCGATATTCACGGGTTTAAACCCTTCGGGAATTTGATGATCCATTACTTCATCTGTGAAGCATAGTGGGTGTGCGGCGCCTTTGTACTGGGCGATATCACGATGGAGCTCAAAAGAGCTTTGTCTGTTTTGTTCGGCCCGGCCGGACTTACAGTGTCCGGCGCAACGGTTGTCGTCACGTACCGTGGGGCGCCCACGCGATCCATAGATCGATCTTGATTGTCTTGCCTTATCCTCCAATATATCTCGCAAGTCCGGAGCGTTCCCCTGTGGCCTTGTGCTTTTCGAGCGATGCCGGGGTACGGGTCTAGTGAAGGGCCTAGAGGCCTCTCTGTCGCGACCACGGGGTGGTCGGACAGCCGTATTATCTCCTGGTGATGCGGGTTCATACGCTTCCTCCTCTAATCGGGGGAGCAGCTTGCGTTTAGGGTAGCTTTTGGAGGGGCGTTCGAGCTCATGCTCTTCGGCCGCGAGGACCCATCTGTCGGCTAGCAGATCTTGATCAGCTATAAGTTGTTGCTGCTTTTTCTTCAGGCTGTTCGCCGTGGCCATAAGCCTGCGTTTAAAACGCTCTTGTTCGACGGGATTCTCAGGTACGACGAATTCATCGTCGTCGAGGCTTGCCTCGTCTCCGGAGGGAGGCATATAATCCTCTACCTCTTCTTCTGCCGTTCTCTCATGAGGGCTGGCGTCTCCGTCCTCCTGCACTGGATCTTGCTGGAGTGGGTTATCTTCGCACTGTCTGGTGTATTATTATCTCCGGTGCCGGAATCTTCATTCTTGCTGTGGCGGGATTTAGAGCGGCGCCGCTGACGCCGGCGCTTGGGCTGTTTCTTGGAGGGGTCATCCTCCGATGTTCCTTCACCATTCCCATCCTTTGGGATATCCACCATGTATATGTCGTATGATGAGGTGGCTTTCCAGTGCCCGGTGGGCACTGGTTCTTGGTCATCTCCGGCATCATCGTCCATACCGTCGATGTCTTCGGAGTCGTAGTCTAGCATGTCGGTTAGATCGTCGACAGCGGCTACCAAGTGGGTGGTGGGTGGGCTTTGAATTTCTTCGTCGTCCGCATCCCAACCATCCTGACCGCAGTCCGGCCAGGGCTCTCCTGATAACGGGAGATACTTTAGCAAACTCAAGATGTCGCCGAAAGGTGAGTGTTGAAAGATCTCCACTACGGTGAACTCCATGATCGGCGCCCAATCGGATTCGATCGGAGGGGGCGCGGGAGGTTCGGAGTCCGGCACGTCGGAGTCACGAGCTTTATGAGGGACAAGGTCAGTGTTTGGCTCTATCGCCGTAGAGGTTGCAGCCCTCGAGGCGGTGTCTAGCCATCCATCCTCGATCTGCGCAGCCGGCTCCGAATTGAAGATCGGAGCGGGTTCGAGTGCGACCTCCAGGGTACTGTCCGGCTGCAGAGCTAAATCATGCTTGCCGTGACAGTGCGGCACGCTCGGCTGTGGCTCGAATCCATCGAGGATCAAGTCCCCGCGGATGTCAGCCGTGAAGTTCAAACTTCCAAATCTGACCTGACGGCTAGGGGCGTAGCTTTCGATCTGCTTCAGACGGCCAAGCAAATTGGCCCGCAGTGCAAAGCCGCCGAATACGAAGATCTGTCCGGGGAGAAAGGTCTCACCCTGGACTGCGTCGTTGATGATGGTCGAAGAAGCAATCGAGCCTATCGGTGACGACACAGAGGAACTCTCAATGAAAGCACCAATGTCGGTGTCAAAACCGGCGCATCTCGGGTAGGGGGTCCCGAACTGTGCGTCTAGGCGGATGGTAACAGGAGACAAGGGACACGATGTTTTACCCAGGTTCGGGCCCTCTTGATGGAGGTAAAACCCTACGTCCTGCTTGATTAATATTGATGATGTGTGTTACAAGAGTAGATCTACCACGAGATCAAGGAGGCTAAACCCTAGAAGCTAGCCTATGGTATGATTGTTGTTTGTCCTACGGACTAAAGCCATCCGGTTTATATAGACACCGGAGAGGGCTAGGGTTACACAGAGTTGGTTACAATGGTAGGAGATCTACATATCTGTATCACCAAGCTTGCCTTCCACACCAAGGAAAGTCCCATCCGGACACGGGACGAAGTCTTCAATCTTGTATCTTCATAGTCTTGGAGTCCGGCCGATAACGATAGTTCGGCTATCCGGACACCCCCTAGTCTGGAACTCCCTCAGGGGCCTCGGCACCTTTAAACAGCACCCTCCAGACATCTTCGTACGTAGTGTCGAAGAGCCCGCTCAAAGTCTGGTGCTGCGCCGAATCGAACTCCCACATATTGAAGCCCCGTCGTGGCACGGGAGAATCCGGCGGATAAGCATGACCTGGACTACGTTGACAAGCTTGAGCTTCTTGTTCACTAGCTTTTTGATGCAGGCTTGGAGTCCGGTCAGCTCCTCCGAATCACCCCATGTCTGGCCGCTCTCTTTCCAAGAGGTGAGCCGTATGGGGATGCCAGATCTGAATTCGGGGGCCGCTGCCCATTCAGGGTCACGCGGCTCGGTGATATAGAACCACCCCGATTGCCACCCCTTAATGGTTTCCACGAAAGTGCCCTCAAGCCAAGTAACGTTGGGCATCTTGCCCACCATGGCGCCTCCGCACTCCGCTTGGCTGCCCTTTACCACCTTCGGCTTGATACTGAAGGTCTTGAGCCACAAACCGAAGTGGGGCTGGATGCAGAGGAAAGCCTCACACGCGACGATAAACGCCGAGATATTGAGGATAAAATTCGGGGCCAGATCATGGAAATCCAGGCCGTAGTAGAACATGAGCCCCCGAACAAAGGGATGGAGTGGGAAGCCCAGTCCGTGGAGGAAATGGGGAAGAAATACTACCCTCTCGTGGGGTCTGGGGGTGGGGATGAGCTCTCCCTCGTCGGGGAGCCGGTGCGCGATGTCGCTGGACAGATATCCGGCGCTGCGCAGCTTCTGGATGTGCCCCTCCGTAACGGAGGAGGCCATCCACTTGCCTCCCGCTCCGGACATAGTTGGAGAAGGTTGAGGTGAGATGTGCGGACTTGGGCGCTGGAGCTCGAGTTCGCGAAGATGGATAAGCCAAGGAGGAAGAAGGTGCAGGTAAAAGGGTTGGATCTTTATCCCCTTATATGGGCGGACGGAAACATGCATCCCCACCGGCCTGATAGAACTCGCTTATCTCCCAAGCGCCGCAATCAATGGCGCGGTTGGGTTACCCACGTCCGTATTGATGGGAATCCCGGAATAAGAGGAACACGATCTCTGCTTCGACAAGACGTGCCAAGGAAACCGCTTCGCTAAACACGCTGAGGTGGTATAATAAAAACAATTCGAGTAAAGGCTTGGTAGTGGTGTGATGTCACGCCACGAAATACGTCAGCAGATTGAACTTGTGTAAATATTATTCTCTCTACGGTGGTATGTGGAATTTATTTTGCAGAGCCGGACACTATCCTGGTGTTCACAATCTTCTATAAATTATTCGGAGAAGGAACCCGCCTTGCAATGCGGAAGACAACATGCGCGCCGGACTCGTCGTCATTGAAGCCTGGTTAAGGGGCTACTGAGGGAGTCCTGGACTAGGGGGTGTCCGGATAGCCGAACTATCATCATCGACCGGACTCCAAGACTATGAAGATACAAGATTGAAGACTTCGTCCCGTGTCCGGATGGGACTTTCCTTGGCGTGGAAGGCAAGCTTGGCGATACTGATATGTAGATCTCCTACCATTGTAACCGACTCTGTGTAACCCTAGCCCTCTCCGGTGTCTATATAAACCGGATGGCTTTAGTCCGTAGGACGAACAAAAATCATACCATAGTCTAGCTTCTAGGGTTTAGCCTCCTTGATCTCGTGGTAGATCTACTCTTGTAATACCCACATCATCAATATCAATCAAGAAGGACGTAGGGTTTTACCTCCATCAAGAGGGCCCGAACCTGGGTAAAACATCGTGTCCCTTGTCTCATGTTACCATCCGCCTAGACGCACAGTTCGGGACCCCCTACCCGAGATCCGCCGGTTTTGACACCGACAACGGCGCTGTAACTCCGGCGAACGTCGGAGTTGTTGGGAATAGCTTTTCCATGCCTACCAACCAAGGTCCACTCACTATCAAGTTCTTTGTAGAAAGCTAGTTCTTCTCTAAGCCAATTAGGCCCACCATAATTCCACAAACTAAACACGACCTCAAAATCTTGCTCAACAATTCTACCATTGTTGTAAATGTCAAAACCAACCGACTTAGAAGCAATCGAAAACTTGGAAGTTCTATCCCTCAAGTGTCGAACCCAGCCTTGAGCATAGCCACCAAACATGGCCAGGAGAGAAACACTAACCATGTGCACATCAAGCTTGAATGATGAGCAGTAGAAAGAGACCACCAAGATGAATTCTTGTTGACGAAAGCCAGGAGAAAACGCCACTGGATGTCCAAACTTGGATCTCGTATCCGCTTGAAACTTTCTGCCACGGTCAAAGTTGAGGGCAAAAGGAGCCATCTTATGAGGTGGCTACCGTGGCCGGAATGGCCGCCGGCAGGAGAGGTGGCTACCGTGGCTGGAGTGGCCGCCGGCAGGAGAGGTGGCCGCCAGGGCCGGAGTGGACATAGGTGCAAGTCGCCTAGGAGTCGCCTAGGAGGAGCCTAGGAGCCTGGGTGCCATGTATTTAGTGTTCTTGAGCTCTTGAACTAGCTCTATGTGCTGCCAGGTTCAAAAGAGCCGAGACAATGTTCGCACGATACCCTTCCAGGATACGGCACAACGGAGACAAAGGCGCGGACCTGCAGCAGGGCCCGTTCAACAAGAAGGGCCTATCTTTTACTTTATGTCTTTACATTATGCAAGAGTCAAGGTGATCTTCACCTTTCCCTTTTTCATTTTATCCTTTTCAAGCACCTCGTGTTGGAAAGATCCTGATATATATATCCAATTGGATGTAAGTTAGCATGAACTATTATTGTTGACATCACCCAAAGGTGAATACGTTGGGAGGCAACACTATAAGCCCCTATTTTTCTTTGTGTCCGATTAAAACTCCATAACCATAAGTATTGCATGAGTGTTAGCAATTGTAGAAGACTATATGATAGTTGAGTATGTGGACTTGCTGAAAAAACCTATTCTTGACTCTTTCCGATGTTATGACAAATTGCAATTGCTTCAATGACTGAGATTATAATTTGCTAGTTCTCAATAAAGTTTATGATCCATATTTGACATTGTAAATAGATTGTTACTTGAGCATAAGAAATCATATGATAAAATCTATATATGTTGCTGTTAAAAGAATGATCATGATGACCTCATGTCCGTATTTCATTTTTATCGACACCTCTATCTCTAAACATGTGGACATATTTTTCAATTTCAGCTTCCGCTTGAGGGCAAGCGAGGTCTAAGCTTGGGGGAGTTGATACGTCCATTTTGCATCATGCTTTTAAATCGATATTTATTGCATTATGGGTTGTTATTACACATTATGTCACAATACTTATGGCTATTCCCTCTTATTTTACAAGGTTTATCATGCAGAGGGAGAATGTCGGCAGCTGGGATTCTGGCTGGAAAAGGAGCAAATATTGGAAACCTATTCTACACAGCTCCAAAAATCCTGAAACTCCATGGAAGTCACTTTTGGAATTAATAAGAATTATTGAGCAAATAAAATACCAGAGAGGGCCCACACCCTGGCCAGGAGGGTGGGGGCACCCCCCCCCTACTGGGCGCGCCCCCTGTCTTTTGGGCCCCCTGTTGGCCCTCCGGTGTCCATCTTCTGCTATATGAAGGCTTTTACCCTGGAAAAAATCATAAGCAAGCTTACGGGACGAAAGTCTGCCGCCACGAGGCAGAACCTTGGCGGAACCAATCTAGGGCTCCGGTGGAGCTGTTCTGCCGGGGAAACTTCCCTCCGGGAGGGGGAAATCATCATCATCGTCATCACCAACGATCCTCTCATCGGGAGGGGGTCAATCTCCATCAACATCTTCACCAGCACCATCTCCTTTCAAAACCCTAGTTCATCTCTTGTATCCAATCTTGTATAAAAACCACAAATTGGTACCTATGGGTTGTTAGTAGTGTTGATTACTCCTTATAGTTGATGCTAATTGGTTTACTTGGTGGAAGATCATCATATGTTCAGATCCTTAATGCATATTAATACTCCTCTGATCATGAACATGAATATGCTTTGTGAGTAGTTACGTTTGTTCCTGAGGACATGGGTGAAGTCTTGCTATTAGTAGTCATGTGAATTTGGTATTCATTCGATATTTCGATGAGATGTATGTTGTCTCTCCTCTCGTGGTGTTATGTGAACGTCGACTACATGACACTTCACCATTATTTGGGCCTAGAGGAAGGCATTGGGAAGTAATAAGTAGATGATGGGTTGCTAGAGTGACAGAAGCTTAAACCCTAGTTTATGCGTTGCTTCGTAAGGGGCTGATTTGGATCCAATAGTTTCATGCTATGGTGGTTTACCTTAATACTTCTTTTGTAGTTGCGGATGCTTGCAATAGGGGTTAATCATAAGTGGGATGCTTGTCCAAGAAAGGGCAGTACCCAAGCACTGGTCCACCCACATATCAAATTATCAAAGTACCAAACGCGAATCATATGAGCGTGATGAAAACTAGCTTGACGATAATTCCCGTGTGTCCTCGGGAGCGCTTTTCTCATTATAAGAAATTACCCAGGCTTGTCCTTTGCTACAAAAAGGATTGGGCCACCTTGCTGCACTTTATTTACTTTCATTACTTGTTACCTGTTACAAATTATCTTATCACAAAACTAACTGTTACCTACAATTTTAGTGCTTGCAGAGAATACCTTGTTGAAAACCGCTTGTCATTTCCGTCTGCTCCTCGTTGGGTTCGACACTCTTACTTATCGAAAGGACTATGATAGATCCCCTATACTTGTGGGTCATCAGGTACTAGGCTAGAGTTCAGTACAACCTTTCATCCATAAACAGATGGACAGACTGAGAGAGTCAATCAGATTCTGGAAGACATGTTGAGAGCTTGTGCGCTAGATTATGGATCTAGTTGGGATGACAATTTGTCGTATGCAGAGTTATCTTATAACAACAGTTATCAAGCCAGTTTGAAGATGGCCCCTTTTGAAGCTTTGTACGGAAGGAGGTGCAGGACACCGTTATTGTGGGATGAAGTTGGAGACCGATAGTTGTTCGGACCAGATTTAATCAAAGACTCTAAATAGAAGGTTAAGTTGATTCACGACAGACTCAAGGTAGCCTAGTCCAGACAGAAGAGTTATGCGGATTCAAAACGCAAAGAGATAGTTTACGAAGTCGGAGACAGAGTATATCTTCGTGTGTCCCCACTTCGAGGAGTTAAGCATTTTAGAGTCAAGGGAAAGCTAGCACCACGTTTTGTGGGGCCATACAGAGTTTTTGAATGCATGGGAGAAGTTGCATACAGGCTGGAATTGCCAGAAGGATTGTCAGGAGTTCATGTTGTGTTTCACGTTTCCCAGTTGAAGAAGTGCCACGCAGAAATGGCCTATATTCCTCTCAGAGATACAGTGCCACTGGAAGCGATTCAGTTAGACAGTGATTTGACATATGAGGAGTAGCCAGTAAGGATTCTCGAGTTTTCTAGCCGAGTTACTCGCAGTAAGGTTATCAAGCTTTGCAAAGTTCAGTGGAGCCACCATACCAAGAAGGAAGCCCCTGGGAGCGAGAGGAAGACCTTCGTAGAGACCACCCAAACCTTTTTGCTAACCAACCCGAATCTCGAGGGCGAGATTAATCTTAAGGGGGGTAAGTTTGTAACATCCCAATTTTCAATTTGGATGTTATACATAGATCATCATATGCATATCATATTTGTGTTTGCATTTTGGTTGAGATCCTAGAAATATTAAGCAACTCAAGGACCCACGGAGAGAGCTGGAGGTTTCACAAAATTCATATTTGAGTTTTATTCAAATTTGAAGAAAGGATCAATTTGATTTTTATTATTTTTCTCTCCAAATATTTCCAATATCAAAAATAAACGAGAGAAGATAATATGACTTCTTCAAATTAAGAGAAATATTGGAGAAAGAATTTTAAAATCAAATTATAAATTTTTGTGGTATTTTATTTGCTATTTTATTTGAATTAGAAAAATGTGCATTTCGGAAATTGCATTTTAGGCCAAAAAAATGTTCACTTTGTTCTAAATATTCCATTTAGATGGTGAAATTTTTTTTGGCATTTTTTATAACTTTATTTATATTTTATTAGGATTTTATTCTTGTGGCAAAATTGAAAAAAAAGTTTTCTGCCCGACTGGGCCGAGGCCCAGCCGAGCCGGCCCAAGCCACGCCACCGCACCGACATCGCTGGACGAGGAGTCCGATCCGGACTCCGTCGCCCGACCCCTTGCCCAAGCCGTGCCGCCGCTCCCCCCTTTATAAGCGCGTCCGCCCCCCCCCCCCAGGACCCCAAGCC
>NC_041393.1:283826580-283857635 GCF_002162155.2 Triticum dicoccoides | reverse complement strand
CGCCGCCACCCCGCGCCGCCGACGCTGCCGCTTGCCCGCGCCACTGCCCCGACGTTGCCGCCGCCGCCGTCGGGTTTTTCTCCTGAACCGGTACGAATCGGAACCGGTTTTTTTAGGGTTTCCGGTTTATTTCTTTAGATCGATTTTTGTGAGTTTATTTTATTTAGCGGACGTTCATCCGTTCGTTCATTTTAACGAATGTTGTTCGCCGTTTAGGTTTAGACATCCAACGTTCGTTCGTTAGTCTTTTCTTTTTATTTTATTTTTGGCCAGGGACTTTTCTATGATTATTTTATCGCGATTTAGCCCCTGATCTTTAAACTAGTATAACTTTTTACTCGTTTATCCAAATTAGATAAAATCGGCGTCGAAATCTTTGTCTCGAAGCCCTCTTTCCAGTTAATCAACTTGAACATGATTTTGGTACTGTAAAATTTGACTTTAGTCTAGATTAGTAAATGATCTTGTTTTGTTCGTATTTTGAGTTCCGTTACTCTGTTTGAGTTGAATCTTTTTGCAAATCGTAGCTAATCACATGTACTTACTGTTAAGATCTAATTCACATGCTAATATTGCTGTTAGGTTTTGACTCTTGTTAGTTTAGGCCGTTTGCTTGTTTCGTGTTTGTTTTGGATCTTTTCTCAGTTTTTCTCGTGTTTTGATTGAGTGATTGCTTATGTATGCTACTGTTTTTCTATGCTAGATTACCCGGAGTGCGAAGCTTGTTACTAGGAATCCCTAGAGTTTGCAGATTTCAGTAAGGCAAATTACACTTTGATCATACTCTTTTATACCCAGTTTTTACTATGCATTAGTTCTGCCCCACAAATATTTGCATTGGTAGGATTGGGAACATGTGGTTTTGGTTGTAGTGTTTGAGGTAGGAACCTAATACCTTTTGATCACCCTGGGAATATACGTTATGCTTATTATTGCTTAGCCATGCTCGTAGACGGGGATTGGATCATGATTCACACATGGAAGTTTGAGAGTTATTTTAATTATAGACAACATTAAGGTGGCAACTTTAATACACATCTGGGTGGATTGGTTGAGGCACCTGGGGAACCCAGTGTTGCCTGTTTTTGGAAATCCTGGGTTACCATGTGATTATCGTATGGAATGCCACCCAGGCTCAAAGCGATCATAAGGTTATTCATGCTAGAAACTTCTGTGTGCAGCCACAAGCCATTATGGGCTCTGGCATAGTTGAGTAAGTTGTGTGAGCTCTTCAAGAGGTAGACTAGCAGATGTAGAGGGTTGTAGGTGGTACTGTCTACCCGGAGTAGAGAGTTAATTAATGCTAAAGGCTATGTCTCGATCATCTGATCATGGATGCGGTCAAGTCTTGTGGGGAAGAGTGCGCAAACCTCTGCAGAGTGTATAAACTAATCATGGTTAGCTATGTCCCCGGTTATGGACGTCTTGAGTATCTAGTACTTGAATCTATTGATGTGATCTCAACACATTACTTTAATTAAATTATGATGTTGGGTTATTGATGATACTTTTAATTGGGATTTGAGTTGGGGTTACCTTCTCAAATAATGGGCAAGTTGGGAGTAGTTAAACAAATTTATTCCTTTGTTGTAGGGAAAAACTAGCTTTATGCAAAACCATGAAACTTACAGCCTCCACCTGCCAAATATTGCATGTAGATGTAGTTCTTGCAGTATCATTGCTTTACAGTGTAACTATGCCAGCATATTCCATGTGCTGACCCGTTCCGGGCTGTAACGTCTTATGTTGCAGACTACTCAGATGACGAATAAGGTGCGATAGGTCGTTGTTTTGCACTCAGCTATGTCGTTGGAGTTGATGAACTCATTTACCATCGAAGCTTCCGCTGTTATCTAGTTAAGATGGCCTTCGGCCATGATTTATTTATGTACTAATACTCTTTATGAGGACTCAATGTAATAAGTGCGTGATTGAAACTCTGTTATAATTCCTCAAGTACTGTGTGTGTCAGCATTACCAATCCAGGGATGACACTGATGCACAGAGACTTGACCGTTTGAGGTCTGGTCGCTACAAACTATGTTAGCACTGTTGAGAAATTGCACTAGCGAAAGTACGGACCCTAGGCCTCCTTTTTAATCATTGCAATACCGTTTTTGTGCCTGTTTACTATTTGCTACCTTCCTATTTTTATTTATTCAAATTATAAAAATATATTTCTACCATCAATATTACACTTTTATCACCATCTCTTCGCCGAACTAGTGCACCTATACAATTGGCCATTGTATTGGGTGTGTTGGGGACACAACAGATTTCTTGTATTTGTTTGCAGGGTCATTTGAGAGAGACAATCTTCATCCTACACCTCTCACAGATTGATAAACCTTAGGTCATCCACTTGAGGGAAAATTGCTACTATCCTACAAAACTCTGCGCTTGGAGGCCCAACACGTGTCTACAAGAATAAAGTTGTGTAGTAGACATCAAGATGTTACTATTAAACTTGCTAATAGAGATACTATATCACCAACTGGGATTATTAGAGATGTTAAAGTCTTGTGTGGGAAAATAAAATACCCTACTGATTTTCTTGTTCTTGGTTCCCCACAAGATGACTTTTGTCCCATTATCTTTGGTAGACCTTTCTTGAACACCATTAATGCTAGAATAGATTGTGAGAAACAAACTGTCGGTGTTAGTTTTGGTGATGAAACTCATGAATTTAATTTCTCCAAGTTTAGTAGAAAGCTTCATGAAAAAAAATTGCCTAGTAAAGATGAAATAATTGATCTTGCTTCTATTGTTGTGCCTCCTAATGATCCTCTAGAACAATATTTGCTAGACCATGACAATGATTTACATATGCATGAAAGAAATGAATTAGATGATATTTTCTTTTAACAACGCCTTCTGGTTAAACACAATTTGCTTGTTGAAACTCTAGGAGGTCCTCCTCCACCTAAAGGTGATCCTATGTTTGAATTAAAACAATTGCCAGACACTTTGAAATATGCTTATCTTGATGAAAAGAAGATATATCCTATTAATATTAGTGCTAACCTTTCAGAAACTGAAGAAGAAAGATTATTGAAAGTTCTAAGGAAGCACCGAGCTGCTATTGGATATACTCTTGATGATTTAAAGGGCATTAGTACTAGTCTATGTCAGCACAAGGTTAATATGGAACCTGATGCTAAACCCGTTGTTGATCACCAACGTCGGTTAAATCCGAAGATGAAAGAGGTGGTAAGAACGGAAATATTAAAACTTCTAGAAGCAGGTATAATCTATCCTATAGCTGATAGTACATGGGTAAGTCCTATTCATTGTATTCCTAAGAAGGGAGGTATTACCGTTGTTCCTAATGATAAGAATGAACTTATTCCACAAAGAATTGTTACAAGCTATAGAATGGTAATTGGTTTTAGAAAATTAAATAAATCAACTAGAAAAGATCATTACCCTCTGCATTTTATTGATCAAATGCTAGAAAGATTATCTAAGCACACACACTTTTGCTTCGTTGATGGATACTCTGTTTTTCGCAAATACCTATTTCTCAACCTGATCAAGGAAAGACCACTTTTACTTGTCCCTTTGGAACTTACGCTTATAGACGTATGACTTTTGGTTTATGCAATGCACCTGCAACCTTTCAAAGATGTATGACAATATATTCTCTGACTTTCGTGAAAAGATTGTTGAAGTTTTCATGCGTGACTTCTAAGTTTATGGGAAGTCTTTTGATGATTGTTTAAGCAATCTTGATCGAGTTTTGTAGAGATGTGAACAAACGAATCTTATCTTGAATTGGGAGAAGTGCCACTTTATGGTTAATGAAGGTATTGTCTTGGGTCATAAGATTTCTGAAAAGGGTATTGAAGTGGACAAAGCTAAGGTTGATGCAATTGAGAAAATGCCATGTCCTAAAGATATCAAAGGTATTCGTAGTTTCCTAGGTCATGTTGATTTCTATAGGAGATTTATCAAAGACTTCTCTAAAATTTCTAGGCCTCTTACAAACCTTTTCCAAAAGGATGTCCCTTTTTTTTATGATGACTGTTTTGAAGCCTGTGAAACACTCAAGAAAGCCTTAATTTCTGCACCTATTGTTCAACCACCTGATTGGAACTTGCCTTTCGAAATTATGTGTGATGCTAGTGATTATGTTGTTGGTGCTGTTCTAGGACAAAGAGTTGATAAGAAATTGAATGTTATTTATTATGCTAGTAAAACTCTAGACACTGCTCAAAGGAATTATGCTACTACTGAAAAGGAATTCCTAGCAGTGGTATTTGCTTGTGATAAATTTAGATCTTACATTGTTGATTCAAAAGTAATTGTTCACACTGACCATGCTGCTATTAAATATCTTATGGAAAAGAAAGATGCTAAACCTAGACTTATTTGATGGGTTCTCTTGCTACAAGAATCTGATTTGCATATCACTGATAGAGAAGGAGTTGATAACCTCGTAGCTGATAACTTGTCTAGGCTTGAAAATGTGCTTTATGACCCACTACCTACTGATGATAGTTTACCTGATGAGCAGTTAGCTGCAATAAATGTTGCTCATAATACTCCTTGGTATGCTGACTATGCTAATTATATTGTTGCTAAATATTTACCACCTAGCTTTACATACCAACAAAAGAAAAAATTCTTCTATGATTTAAGACACTACTTTTGGGATGACCCACATCTTTACAAAGGAGTAGATGGTATTATTAGACATTGTGTACCTGAGCATGCACATGGACAAATCCTTCGGAAATGTCACTCCAAAGCATTTGGAGGGCATCATGCTGGAGATAGAACTGCTCACAGGGTATTGTAATCTGGATTTTATTGGCCTACTCTCTTCAAGTATGCCTGTAAGTTCGTCTTATCCTCTGATGAATGTCAAAGAATAGGTAATATCGGTAAGCATCAAGAAATTCCTATGAATTATTCACTTGTTGTTGAACCATTTAATGTTTGGGGATTTGATTACATGGGACCTTTCCTTCCTCTAGTGGAATTTGGTAAGGAAACATTCATATAGTGTGCTGAAATTTATTATCACTTGTTACTATGGAGAACAATCCTTTGAGGGGTTTGTTCGGGGTATCTTCACCTCGGCCGGAACCACAATTAGCTACCCCTCAACCTACTGCACCTACTGAAAATATTGAATATGAAATTCCTTCGGGTATGATAGAACAACTGCTAGCTAATCCTTATGCAGGAGACAAAACCAAACATCCTGATATGCACTTGATATATGTGGAAAAAATTTGTGGATTGTTTAAGCTTGCAGGTTTACCCAGAGCTGAAGTTATTAAGAAGGTTTTTCCTTTATCTTTGAAGGGAAAAGCATTGGCATGGTATAGGCTATGCGATGATACTGAATCATGGAATTGGAATCGATTGAAATTGGAGTTCCACCAAAAAAATTATCCTATGCATCTAGTTCATCGTGATCGGAATTGTATATATAATTTTTGGCCTCGTGAAGGAGAAAGTATCGCTCTAGCTTGGGGGAGGCTTAAGTCAATGTTATATTCATGCAAAGGAAAATCTGATTAGTATATTAATCAGATCAATGGAAAGGAAAATGTGTTTATACCCGAGTATCAAGAGTATATCTTTCCCCGGGGAAGGCAGAGCGTAATATACATGATAGGACTCCAAGTACATAACCATTTAGATAAAGGCGCAAGGAATTTGAAATGTTATCCATACAATGGTGTTTGGATAATTGATCAAGAAAAATTTAGCATTGTGCTTCAAATGTTCTTGTTGATGATCGGAGTACCACAGACATGCTTCGAGATAGCATTGATATGGTCATCAGGTAAAGATCAACCTTTGGATACACAAAGGATCCATCGGAAACAACTTATAAAATAAGTCATACAATTTCAGCAAGGAAAAAGATGAGGATGTGGTCAACGGGCTCAGCAACAATTCATCGAGATTTCCATAAACATGGATTTCCACAATTATGTGAACAAGGTAAAAGCATTGGGAATACCAAAGTATATAATGAAGTATGTTTGAGGAGAACATCCACAATTAAACATTGATCGAAAATGCACCTGGAATTATGGACTAAGTAGCACGATCAATGTTAGTATGATGATTCAAAAACTAACAGACTCAGAATGAAACTATTGACCATTAACTTTAGAGCAATAGGATTGCTAGAAGTTTTGAATGCATGCATCATAGTTCATTTGTCAGTAGTCCGATCAGAAACAACACGGGGACCAAGAAATGAACGGAGATGAGTATTAGTATATCAAGAATTCTTAAGAGGTGCAGTAACTCTCACAACATCCTTGACATAAAATATTGTAATACTCCAAGGTAGAACATAACATAAGTCAGATATCAAGGAGCTCAATAACATGAACAAGTTTGTGTTGGAGGAAAGGCAATAATGTTGTCAATGATAACAAAAATCATCGAGGGGAAAGGATGGTATCTCTCATCATGAATTCGATTGATATCTTGGAAGAGTTCAGAATGTTGATGATGATCACGACACATTTGTCGAGAGGTTTCTTGAAGATGTAATCGACCATCGACGACATCAAGCAAAATGAATGATGAAGAGAAAGGTTATCGGAACCACAGATAAGATTGCAAGCTCAGAATCAAAATTTCCTTTCAAGACTACGAACATGATATTGAAAGCTCGATGTAAGTTTAGCGCACTGTCAGGATGGTGTTCCAAGGGTGAAGGACATAGGTAGCACGATCAAGCTTTATCATGGCGATGATGATGTAGCCAATCGGCTGGGAGTGACATGATTGAGTACAAACTCGTAAGCAATGCAGATCACTAAGAGTTGTTGAATCGCAACGCAGACTCGATTTAGTTATCGATGTCCTTGAGTGTCCAGCAACTTAGAACCCGTGGAAAATTGGAATCGGCGAGAAATAATAGTTGAAGAAGAACTCATACGAAGTTATGTAGTTTCATGATATTGTCGAGATACCAGAGGGTAATACTCAAAGGCAGATCAGAATAGAGGTTGGATATGTGAAATGATCTACAGAAGAGAAGTACTTTAACTTGTTCGAGAAATGGGATCAAAGAAGAACAATATGCTCGTAACCACGATTGCAAAAGACCAAATGCCAGATATAAGACGAACTTATACCAAGGGGATACTTATTTTTACGACAAGCTTCCATGATAAGATCTACATCATGTCCATGGGCATGAACACAAAGTTCATGGTCGACTCCCACTTCTTCAATACATAACCTTTCATTCACTACTCCATTAAAATGTTTTGAGTCTAAAAATTTACCTGGTGAAATACCAGAAGGGTATGAACCAAGGAAATTTTCGGGTTCACATAGGTTAGGGGAGTCATAGGTTCAACCCATCAGGGCATCTTAGGAACATATTCCACAAACTTTAGGAGTAAATAATGTTGGAGATATGCCCTAGAGGCAATCATGTATGATGATATTTCCTTTGTGTTTATGAATAAAGATAATCCTTGGACATTATCAATGATGTGTATCAGCAAGTACATGACTTGTTTGTGGGACTATGCATTGTATGATGACTGTCCTAAAAGGTCCCTAGTCAAAAGGGTCATGTGGATGCGTAGCTGACTAGACTAGCATATGATACGGTCAATGGCTCGGTCTCACTAGCCATGGAGCATTGGATGATAACCGGATAATATGGACTTGGAAAGGTCTGGTCGGATTTGACATAGTCGGATCCGAGTCGAGATAAGGTCCGAGTCGGACAGACTCAACTATGAGACGCAGCGATATGTCATCTATGAGTCTCTAGTACAACATACGTTCTATGTCCTAAGACCTGAGTTGACGCATGTACTCGGGATGGTGACAGACTTTCTTTGGGACGACCAAACGCTACTCCATAACTGGGTAGTTACAAAGGTAGGTTTCAGGTTTGTCCAGACCCATGCTGCGAGACGTGGTCGAGCAAGATGGGATTTGCCCCTCCGATCAGGAGAGATATACTCTAGGCCCCTTGTGTGATCCGACCAGGATAAGCATGGCCATGCGACAAGGATTATGAGATAATCCGGATTATGGTCGGCATCACTGGAACGAGAAAGAGGTCAGGCTAGCACAAGGATGACAATCTCGCCTTGAGCCCGACAATATATATTGTGTGGCAAAGGGAACAAAAGTGTGACATGTTGTATAGGTTCGCCTAACCAGCTTCATAGTCTGGAATGAATGTATGAATAGCAAGGACATGTAGTTATCCATATAGAATAATCGGTGGTAGGGAATTGTAAAGGCGATGAGCACAACGGTCTCGGGAAAACATCAAAGAGTATCTTCGGAATCTTCTCATGAAGTAGGCGATCATCTGGAATGAAGGGGCTCTTTGGTAGGAAGTGGTTACGAGAACCTAGAGTTAGAGTTAGTAAAATATTTAACCCGAATAGAAGAGAGATCAGAATCCCAGAGTAAAGACGAGGAATAAAAGATCCAAATACCACCCATTTGTGGTGTGGGCTCATAAGCCACACAACAATGTTAGTAAGAGTTTTTCAAAGCCTAGACTCAACTTCGCCAAGGAGTTGGAATGGGCTACCTATGGGTAGTCAGCTCTGATACCAACTTGTGACGCTCCGTCTCAATCATGCACTAATTATACACGCAAATTCACAAGATCAAGATCGGAGACTCATAGGAAGATATCACAACACAACTCTAGACACAAATAAAATAATACAAACTTTATATTACAAGCCAGGGACCTCGAGGGCTCGAATACATAAGCTCGAAAATACAAGAGTCAATGGAAGCAATAATATCTAAGTATAGACATAAGTAAACAAGTTTGCCTTATGAAGGTTGAGTAAAACAACGACATCTACATCGAAAAGATGCAGGCTTCCTTCCTGGGAGCCTCCTAACTACTCCTGGTCGTCGGTGGTCTCCATATAGTAGTAGGCTCCGTCGGGGTAGTAGTAGTAGTCGGCGGGATCAGCTGGCTCCTGGGCTCCGTCATCTGATTGTAGGAATCGGGTATGGGGGGAAAGGGGTAGCAAAGTAATCGTGAGTACTCATCCAAAGTACTCGCAAGAATTACATCAGATCTATACTAAGTAAGCATCAGAATCAAAGGAATGGGGCTATGTCTTTGGACTGACTGCAAAAATGCCAGAATAGAGAGAAAGGCCTAGCCTATCAAATACTAGCATCTTGCAGCAACAGAAGAGAGTAGAGTGACATAACATAATTAATAAGTATGTTGTAATATCAACACCCAGAGATCCTTCCTCGACTCCCTGCGAGAAAGTAATCCCGGAGCCATCAAATCCATTTCACATCTCCAGTATCCAGATCTAGTTGTATCGATCGAGATACAACTCCAAGCGTCCATTACCGTGGACACGGCTATTCGAATAGATTAACTTCCCTGCAGGGGCGCACAAACTTACCCAACACGCTCGATTAACTCCGACCGGGCACACCATCAGAACATACCCGACCTCGGCTGATCGACACACCGTAGTCCTACCTAGGCTCAACAGAGAGGCCAGCATGCCAGTCTACACCCTAAGTGCGCAGGGGTCTTGGGCCCATCGCCCTTTGCACTCCTGCATGTTGCATGGACGGCTGGGATCAGTCCTGGCTACCTCTTTATACAAAGCAAGTGCTTAGACGGACCACCCGGGCGCGTGCCTCTCAATCGCTAACGTCCGAAGAGCTTTCAGAGAAACGTACGACGCAGAGTGCCCATACTTATTCCCGCATGGTGGTTAGTGCAAAAAGGCCAGAGGCCTACTCGGATCACATATCCAAACCGTTATTGTCTTGGGAGCGCGCGATAACGATCAATGATCCACGATATGTGGTCCCATTGCCCCATCCCATGGACTTACGACAAGGGCTAAGAATGCCTGACCGTGTCGCGTAGTTATCTCGCGGGCACCCTCCAGGTCAAACCGACTCCACATCACTCGCGGGTACCCTCACGGTCAACCCGACACACAAGAGACTGTTGGGAACTCAGGTCCACCTCTACCAGGGTGGTATCGTCTGTCCCTCCAGTCCCGCAGAAATAGTAACTCTTGCGGGTACCCGTCGGGGCCGACCCCTCTTTAACATGGTTTTGGGGGTAAAGTCAAAGTAACCATGTGTCCATAACATCAAGGGGAAAACCCGAGGAATCACCCTCGATGGATTTCACTTGATGTAACCGCCAAGGTGAACCTGGAGGAATCACCCTCGAGGGTTCACACTTGAGGTGTTGCACAACAGAGTCATTATCGGGAGCGGTGAAGGAGGAATCACCCTCTGTAGACCATGACCGATTAGCTACACTAAAGAGATATCATCATAAGTGCGTCACAAGGTATCACCCTCGACACTCGATAGTAACTCTATAGAGTCGTACAACTAAGGGGGTGTGAGGTGATGTGTCGGGCTCAAGATGTCGATCACGTTGATCGAGTCATCAAAGATAAAGCGAGGGCAACTAGGACAAGGTGAAGGGTCACTGATGGATCACTAATCGACCTATACTAAGCATATAGGATAAGCAGGTAAGGTACAAAAGCAGGTTACAAAAGCAGGCATGCATCAGAAATAGGTCCAAACAAACAATAGTAGCAAAATCTAATGCAAGCATGAGAGAGAAGGAAATGGGTGATATAGGAATGATCAAGGGGGTTTTGCTTGCATGGAAGCTCTACTGACAGACTCAGACCCTCAACGAAGTAGTCAATCAACAGCGGTCTCGGGGTCTACCGGAGAAGGAGGAGGAAGAAACAATAAATAACAGGCATACAAATGCAACAGAAAGTATGACATGACAGTAGGCTATGGTAGGGCTTACCTAACGTAGTGCTAGGTGTAATAGACAGAATGAGAAAATATTCGGGAATATTTTCCTGACTCCAGCATTTATCGGCCAAACGATCCGGCAGGAAAGATTCCATGCTTGCAGTGTTAGAGGCATGTGACTGGTATGTGGATGACGTATTCGGATTCGTCACATTTTTTTGAGCAACTTTTGTATATAAATTATTTCCATGTGAGCTACGGTTTATTTTCTATGTTTTTTAAGTTTTAGATTATTTTCTGGATTTTCTATTTATTTTTAATTTTGAAAATCACCAGTTAAAAACTCGGTGCACGTGGTGTAGTGCACCCACGGGTGCACCAGAGGCTGACCAGTGGGGTCCCCGTTGACCTGGGTCAACTCCTAGTCAGCTGGTCAATTGGGCCAGTTGACCAGTCAGCTGGGTCCACCATGGCCACAGGAAGTGACCCTGGGTGGAGGGCATGTCCCACCATGTTAGCGGTGCTGGCGTGCGAGGGATGAGACACACGGGCGCGACCGGCGGCGAGTGGCGAATTGACGCGGGGCAGAGGCGGGGGCGGCCAGGGCGTAGGTAGCGAGAGGGTTATGTGGGTGCAAGGCAAAGGCGGTGGACGGCTGGCGTGGGTGGTTGAAGGCGAACGCGGTCGGGCGTAAGCGGGCTCGGCTAGCCGGAGGCAGGGTGCGGACACGGCCAGAAAGGTTAGCACGAGGCGTGGGTGCCTGTGGGCGCGCATGGACCGGTAGGGAGTGAGGCGCATGCGTGGGCAGCGGTGGGCACAGGTGGCTGCGGGACAGCGGCGAAGGCGACAATAGTCGTGGGGCAGCGGCAGCGGGCGAGCTGCGGCGGGATCCAAGGAGGGGGAATGAGGGGGAGTCGAGGCGGTACAGAAGAGGTTGTGGGCGATGCAGAGGTGCGCGCGCGAGCGCGCTGCGTGGGGCAGGAGCACGGTCAGAAACTGTGATAGCCTGGCTTATTAGGGATGATAGACTACTCATATCAATAAGGAATTCTTTATTTTCTGGGAGCCCATTTGGACAGAACTCCAAAGTTAAGCGTGGTCAGCTTGGAGTAATTTCAGGATGGGTGACCGACCGAGAAATTGCTCCAGGTGCACACGAGTGAGGACAAAGTGCGCAGAAAAGACTACTATTGATCTGTGGGGCTAGTTTAGATCCCGTCAGGAGTAACGACCACCGGCGGATGTGTCCGTTGCAAGTTGGTACCATAGCCGACCCTCGTGGTTACATGGATGTTTGTGGACAGGTGCGCAGTCATGTTGTTCATGACGTTTGTGACCCGTCATGGCACACGACATGACACATGTACCAGACTGGATGCACAGACATATGTGCCAAGAGGGAACGTTCATGTGGCCCGACGAGGATGTCGATTCCTCTGAGTGGGGGTGTATGTGATAGCCTGGCTTATTAGGGATGATAGACTACTCATATCAATAAGGAATTCCTTCTTTTCCGAGAGCCCATTCAGAAAGAACTCCAAAGTTAAGCGTGCTCAGCTTGGAGTAATTTCAGGATGGATGACCGACCGGGAAGTTGCTCCCGGGTGCGCACGAGTGAGGACAAGTGCGCACAAAAGACTAGTATTGATCTATGGGGCCAGTCTAGATCCCGTCAGGAGTAACGACCACCGGCGGGTGTGTCCAGGGCATTACAGAAACGATGGCGAGGCAGCGAGATAAACAGAGGGGGAGAAGGGGGCACGAAGGAGGAGCTCACAGCGAGTTGGACGGAGCCGGGGTCGAGCCCGGGGACGAGCCAAAGACGGAAACGTTGGCGGCGACCACCGGACAGGGGCGGCGCGGATGGCGTCGATGGCGAGGTTGTGGCATGTCCTCAATTGGTCTGGCGCGTGTAGTCGATGAGGAGAAGCATGACGGATCTCTTCGGCGTCCTCACAGGCAACGTGGAGGCCGGTGGCCACGACCTTGTGCTGCGAACGGCGACGGTCGCATTCGACTTGTGCGGGGAGGAAGAAATCAAGGGTGGAGAAGGGATCCGGGGTGCTAAGGTTCGTCCATGCGGTAGGGGGGTCACGTGCGGCGACTAGTAGGCGGCCAGGGGGCGGGGATGGCGCCATGCACGGCCTGGCGCGGCCATGGCTGACGAATAGCTGCCACACCCTCCCCTATCCTCTGTAGCGAGAGGAGGGGAGGAGGTGAGGTGGGCTGGGCCACCTCAGCCTGTACTATGGCCTAAGGCCCAGGAGAGGGGCAGGGTGTTGACACACGAACACGTCACGTGTACCCTCGACGCCGGGGGTGATGCACCGCAGCTCACGTCAAAGGAGACCCAACCGACAGCGCGATACGCAAGACAGCCGGCGGGTGCTTTTGCAGACCCGAAACCCCACACGCCCGGGAGGGACCCCGTCAGGGAATGCGGCGGCTATGGGCTGCCCTAGGTCGATTCGCTTGCCCCTAGAGCCTCGTGGATCGCTGCCCTCCAATGCGAAGAACGAACAAAGAACGAGAAAGAAAGATACAAGGGTAGGAAATAAAGATAGATGAACACAAAAGTGTAATACATTGGTTGGTTCGATTGGTGTTGTTCCATCGGCCGTCACCTCTTAGGTATATAAGAGGCGGTTGGACTTCCCGTGCAAGGAAAAGGCTTGGAATCACATCCAAAACCCTATTCAAATTCGGATTGGTTTTATCCGAACTTTCCAAAACTGTTCGGTTTAAACTGGCTGCACCTTGCGGGTATTTTTTGTGGTGGTAAACAACCTTGGATGGAAACGAGTCCAAAAGCAATCTTGACCGTTTCGACGAGTCGAACAACTTTCATGTTGAAGTGTTTTCATCAGAGGTCGTCTCGAGGGTCAAATCGCTTGCGCAAAACAGCTAATTGTTCACGCAGCTCATCAGACATACCCACATATGTGTCTGGTTCTGGGTGTCATATTTTGCTCACTGGAGGGGCGCGCTGTGCGGGCTCTAACTTTTGCATACGACCTCGGATTGGGACGATCTTTATATCAACATCGATCGCTTCGATGAGATTCACAACTTATGTAGAATACTTTTCCATCCGAGACCATCTGAATAACCTTTTGAGCCCATCTTCAACTTCTCGTCGGATTGACTATCACATCCTCCATCCCGGCAAGCTTTCCACCCAGATAAGCTTTCCACACCGGCAAGGTTTCTACCCGGCAAGCTTTCACACTGGCAAGGTTTTACCCCGGCAAAGTTTTCTCCCCGACAAGCTTTTCTACACTGGCATGCTGCTTTATGATCGTGCCACTTTTGAGCGTCAACACATGCCCCCCTGTTTTTCGGCAAAGCTAGTGTGCCGAAAAATAACTTGTACCGTGTTGGTTCTAAGGACGATGTCAACACTACATCGGCCATTTATATGCTTAGGGCAATAATTATTTATCGGCCATTATCATTTTTGAATGCTTGATGCAAACTTGGGCGAAACCTTCTCAACTTCATCAACAATCCGATTATAAAGTTCCATGGATATGTATTTCAAGGACATCCTCCGAACCATATTGTTCACCTTTTTGCTAGGATTTTGTAGATAATCAACAATAAACTTTCTCCAATCCTTACTTCCGCCTGCATAAAAATTTCATTAGTGGCCGCAGCTGTGGACTTCGGTTTGGCCTTACCTATGTTGATAAGACGAAGCATCGGCTATTGAGAGAAATGCAATACACCATGATTAACATACTATCCGGATGCTTGCTGTGCCAACTCTATCAAATTTTCATGTCTAAATATATTGACAATTTTAAAGCAACTCAAGGTAAATTTTGCATCTAGACATACCCCAATATAAATTATAAGTGATTCGTCAAAACATTGATAATCCTTGGATATTTGTTGCACTACTCATAACGAATCACCGAAAGTCTCAATATGTATAGCACCTATAGCAAGTAAAAGATTCAATCCGAATAACGATGCATATTCGGCTTTGATTAATCGTGCATAAAAATATTCTAAGCGGCATGAGGCTTCAAAAATAGTACCATCAGGAGATATATAAACAACACCAACACTTTGACCATTGCTACGAATTGAACCATCAAAACATAATCCATAGTACTAGAAAGACAAGGCTAATATCAATATTATGCATGCCATTAACCCGATGTTCAATAATAAAATCAGCTATGATTTGGCCTCTTATAGATCTCAAAGATGGATAAGCCAAATCATACCCAAACAAAGTATAAGCCCACTAGCCAATTCTGGAACTATGAATTGGTCTATGCAACATGTATTCAATGACATCGGTCATGATGTCTCAACTCCATTCAAATATAAATATAAATTTCCATGAGCACATACCTTGTCTTGCTCTCCAATCGAACTAAGGACAATGTTAGAATACTACATCGGCCATGCATTGATATACTCTTAGGACGATAGGTAAATATCAGCCATTACTAGGTAAACTTCGTTCAAAGCACATATAGCCGAAACAAACAAATGAAATGATAAATCAAGTATTTCGGCCCTTTGGATCAGCAACAAACTTGTAGCTAATCAAACATATAGTGACTTGGTAATACTCTTTCATGATGTAAGAAATTATATTGCATCCATGGATTAAAATAAGCCCATTGAGGGTTACCAATCATACCTGATGATGAATTCCATGGCATAGGCGTTAATGGCATAGTTGAAGAATATGGATAATGTCTAGGCCGAAGATGCTGAAACCTTCGGCTTGGTCCTTCATAGTTTTCACTCTTTTGCTTCTTCACCTTCGCCGCACTTCTTGTAGTGGAAGCTTGCACATAATTCTTGTTTTGAGCACTTCCTTTGGGAACCCATGCCATGTTCCTTTCTTCAAGTTCTTTGGCCCTAAGCCGATTCAGATTTTTCTCTTGCGAATATGTTAAGCCGAGTGGACATCCCAACTACGACTTTGGTTTACACACTGGTACGTTCTTCCTGGCTTTGGGCATCTCCGGCTTAGCCTGTCCAAACTCAGCGATTGTCTCCTTGAAAGTTACTCGCTTCACTTCCTTGCCCTTAGTATCCAACATAGACTCGGCTGGCTTTTTGTCATCTCGAATTGGATCTGAAACAACACACTTGCGGCCATCCTTTTTCACTCTGTACACTTGCTTGACCACATCCATCTTCTTTGCTAAGCTCCGGACCGATTCTTTTTGGTTGAGTCGGTCTTTAACATGTGTCGTTGAACAAACGATGATCCTCTCGGAGCTGCATATTGGTGAGGTGATTTAGAATTTGATGGACATTGTGCCCTTGATTTATATTTGTTCCATGATTGATCTAAATAATAGTCAGCATAGGGAGATATCCATGACATCGGCATTGGTGGCCCAAAAGGAGGATATGGAGTCTGTTTGCTCAACTTCTTCCTTGGTCAACCCCGATCTTCAAAATTATGCCTTGAGGGTGACTTCGATGCTTTTGTTTCTTCAAATGCTTTTGTTTCACTCGGCCGATAAACACTCTTTGCCTCACTTATTTCCTGATATTTTTCTAATAACTGCGCAAAAGTGACTTTTGGCTTTTTACCTTTGTGCTTACCATTGCCTTTGCTTTCTTTAGTTGTGCATGCATCGGTCTTTGAATTTTCTCGTTGCCCCCAGTGCTAGATGTCGCCATTGTAACTTTGATGGAGTTCCCGTCTTCAAGATTTTTGTTGATGCACTTTTTAACCATATCCTTGCTCGGAGACTTGACCCGTCATCATTGTTGTGTACCTGTTGACCTTTAGATGAATTGGCTTGAGATAGCCGAGTCAACATTTGATCGCCATCAAGACCAATCTGATATGACTGGCCATATGCTCGTGCTTCAACAAACTCCAATTGTCTTGTGTTGACTGATTGTGTGACTTGATGGATCATCTTGCAGTCTTTGACATTTTCCTCAAGCGAACATTGCATTTTCTCTTGTCTTAACGACTCGACATCGTGATCAATTATAATAATAGGATTAGTCAACGATGTACCGATGATGTGATCAACTA
Organism: Triticum dicoccoides; assembly: GCF_002162155.2. Taxonomy (NCBI): domain Eukaryota; kingdom Viridiplantae; phylum Streptophyta; class Magnoliopsida; order Poales; family Poaceae; genus Triticum; species Triticum dicoccoides. The sequence continues at coordinate 283,840,858 of NC_041393.1, read as the reverse complement.
TGCTTGCACTAGATGTACACTCCTGGTCCATTAACCGATATTGTGATATCGACTTCGATACAAAACAACCGAGCGGTGTCATTTTAACATCATCCGACTCGGCTATGCATTGATTCTCGTTCTCTTTTCCCGATGCTTTTGAATCGGCTATCCTAGAAAACTTTGAACCTTGCTTTATATTCCTGCAACCAAAATAATTACAGAATATACGTCTCATCCAAGACCAAATGTTAGCCAGGCATGAAACAAACAAAGTTGTCCATATGAATATAAAATTCAGTTGGCATGACAGGAACAACTTTGATTGCGATAAGTTGTCACTATTAGCCTCTATGAATGATACCATGTGTTGACTATCATGATTAGTCACAAGATTATTCCAAACAAACAGATTACTCATTTCAATTGGTCTTTCAAAATTAATTAGAATCTTACTAACAGGTGCATCAACAATATGATTTTGACCGAATCGAAAATTGAATAAACTATCTGCTAGGTGTACCTTCGTGAAGACGTTGGAAGGAAGAGATGGTTGCACCACTGGAACAATACCTTGCTCCACTTCTGAATAATTCTCCAATGTCCCGTCCTCTTTTTCTGGATCTCGTGCTTCATCACTCGGATTGTCTGAGTAGATTTCACTCGGATTGCCCGAGTATATTTCAGTCGGATTGCCTGAGTAGATTTTACTCGGATGCTCTTTGTCAGTTGAACTTTGCTCGGCTGCATTTTCTTGTTCTTGATGTTCATCATTAACTGAACTGTGTTCGGCCATATTACTTTGTTCTTGATGCTCATCAATATTTTTGGCATGAAACTCATAGGGGAGCATGTAAGCTCCCTTACATCTAGAAAAATCAAGGACAGCCAATTTGCTGCATTTGTCGTTCCTTTGCTCAGCGAAGCTTGCATCTTCTATTTTGGTACACTTGGTAATAAATGGCTTGATGCACTCGGCATTAGCTATCTCAGTGCTCAATCTGGTTTCAACCGAATCCACTGTATTAGCCGAGTGAATCCTTTTTTGTTGATTTTCTTGCAAAGCTTCTTTTTTATCTTGCCTCAACAGTGCAAAAGGGCCAACATGGTTGCTGCATGGAGGAAGGCACTTGACATATTCTCGCAAATCTTCCTCTCCACGCTTCTTCTTGAGTTCTTCATAAGCCTGTCAATATTTTGCTGGTAATTCCTCAAGGGTAGGTGTAGTAAATTCGTTAATGCTATTCCCTGGGAGCTTTGGCTTGATCTTGTCCGCTTGGGCCACATATTTTTCTTTAAAATCAGCCCTGCTTGGACCGGCTTGCCCCCCAACACTTTTAGGATCTTTTGCCAATGAAGTGATGTTGCCGAAATTTTTCGATTGTATAGGGGGTGTATAACATGCTGCAATGATAGGTGAAGGCATGTGCATTGTTGTTGAATATTTTCTCTCGCCAATTTGATCAATCGGCAACACTTCATATTCTTTCAAAACCCTAGCTCTTATTGCCTCATAATCAGGAACCAATCCCTTGTCGTGTTGCTCAAGGCAAATAGCACTAATCTCTTTATTTTGGGCTAAACTTTTTAATGCAACCAGAGTCACCTCATCTCCTGCAATATTAGGCACATATGCTCCTACAGAATCTCCATTCACTCGGCCATAACCGCGACGGTGAGCCGAGTCATGAATATTTTTAGTTTCATATGCCACTGAACAATTAATCTCATGAGGTGTAGTATATGATGATTGAGGATAACCAGCCAAATAGCTAATGGAAGCATGGCCGATGCCCCCATCCATCGGCATGTTTGGGGATGAACTCGCATATTGCGAGTCGGCTGCCGATGGATAAAACTGTGAAACTCCCTCCTGTACATGAGGTGTCATATATTGATCACTCGAACAAATCGTGTTGTTCACCAGCATATTGAAAGATGTTGCTGATGCACGAAAGTTCAGATTCATAAGTTGCATGTCGCGATTCTGTAAATTCCAAGTTTCTCCAACGGAATAACTAGTCGGACTTTGCTCGTTAGGCCTAGCCGACATGTCCATTGAAAGATCTAGCAACATCAACATAATGTCTATTTGCATCTACGTAAGGAGATTGATGATGCATGTTACCGTTGTAGATTGCAACCGCTTGATGACGCTCTCCTTGTAACAAGAACAGGCTGAAGACTGTTCAAAGCTTCGTCCCCAGCGGAGTCGCCAAAAAGTGTATTGACACACGAACACGTCACGTGTACCCTCGACGCCGGGGGTGATGCACCGCAGCTCACGTCAAAGGAGACCCGACCGACAGCGCGATACGCAAGACAGTCGACAGGTGCTTTTGCAGACCCGAAACCCCAGACGCCCGGGAGGGACCCCGTCAGGGAGTGCAGCGGCTATGGGCTGCCCTAGGTCGATTCGCTCGCCCCTAGAGCCTCGTGGATCGCTGCCCTCCAATGCGAAGAACGAACGAAGAACGAGAAAGAAAGATACAAGGGTAGGGAATAAAGATAGATGAACACAAAAGTGTAACAGATTGGTTGGTTTGATAGGTGTTGTTCAATCGGCCGTCACCCCTTAGGTATATAAGAGGCGGCTGGACTTCCCGTGTAAGGAAAAGGCTTGGATTCACGTCCAAAACTCTAGTCAAATTCGGATTGGTTTTATCCGAACTTTCCAAAACTGTTCGGTTTAAACTGGCTGCACCTTGCGGGTATTTTTTGTGGTGGTAAACGACCTTGGATGGAAACGAGTCCAAAAGCAATCTTGACCGTTTCGACGTGACGAACAACTTTCATGTTGAAGGTTTTTTAATCAGAGATCGTATCGAGGGTCAAATCACTCGCGCAAAACAGCTAATTATTCACGCAGCTCATCAGACATACCCACATATGTGTGTGATTTCGGGCGTCATATTTTGCTCACTGGAGGATCGTGCTGTGCGGGCTCTAACTTTTGCATACAATCTTGGATTGGGACGATCTTTATATCAAAATCGATTGCTTCGACGAGACGCACAACTTCCGTGTAGAATACTTTTCCATCCGAGACCATCTGAATAACCTTTTGAGCCCATCTTCAACTTCTCGTCGGATTGACTATCACAGCCTCCATCCCGGCAAGCTTTCCACCCAGATAAGCTTTCCACACCGGCAAGGTTTCTACCCGGCAAGCTTTCACACCGGCAAGATTTCACACCGGCAAGGTTTTACCCCGGCAAGGTTTTCTCCCCGGCAAGCTTTTCTACTCCGGCATGCTGCTTTATGATCGTGCCACTTTTGAGCGTCAACACAGGGTTTTTTTCTTTTTTCCTTTTCCTTTTCTTTTTTTTTCTCTTTTGTTTTTCTGTTTTCTTTTCTTTTATGTTTTGTATTTTCTTATAGCAACAAATCATTTTTGTAAAATGTGTGGTTGGTCCCAAAAATCAGTATGCAATATGCCTCACTGCCACAAAAAGTTTGGGAGGGATTTGAATTAGTTTGGAATTTTCATAAATTAGAAAAGGATATAAATGTTGTTTTGGGCACTGTTTTAATTAGGTTAAGGCATTTATTCACTTTATAAAATGTTGATTTGTCCATGACAATTACTCAGTGAATATTTGCAATATTATGAACTATTTTTCTTGCATGACAGAAGAAGTAAATAACTGACTTGTATTTCAAATGGAATTTGGATTTGATTTTTCTCAAGTGGCAATTTTGCTTAGTCAAACTTGATAACATGGCACCATTAGTGTGATGTCACTATAGTATGACACTAGAGGTGTTACACGAGGGTTTGCTGTCGATATGGGTGGAAGAGGATGGTCAATGTGCCACTGACTAGCGGGCCAGGGGGAGAACTAGGCGTGTGGCGTGCGTGTCCGCCTCGTGTCCGCGTCGACGCAAATCAGGCTCAAAATTGGGTCGGAAATGGGTCGGCAGGCAGACGAAAAACGGACGCGCGTCCGTTTGGATCGGCGTGTTGAAGTTGTTTTAGAGGTAAACCACATTTTATTGATAACTAGGTGTTCGGTTTATAGGAATGACAAAAGGGTCGTGGGGTAATCCCATCCATAAATGGCGACCCACATCTAAAGAATAGGAAAATTTAGCTAAATTATGAGCATCAAAGTTCGAACTACGACATTCAAAAATAAACCCGCAAGTAGTGAAATATCATGCACGAGCGGATATCCCCTTAACAATAGAATTGTCCCTTCCTTCTGTACCATTTCTTTTCTCCTTCACAATTGTCTTGTTGTCGCATACGATGACGATCCGGTCAAGGGATAAATCCAGCGCAATAGCTAAAGCTTCATGGCAGGCCAGTGCCTCTAGCGTCGCTGAGCCAACTAAGTCACTGAAAACCATAGCTGATGACCCCCAAAATAATCCCGAATGGTCGCGGCATATTGTCGCTGCTGCCCCACTACTTCCATCTCGTGAAAGTCCTCCATCGATGACACGACCATGAGTAATTTAACTATGGTGGTGGCAGCTGATGATATGGCGGATGCAAGTGTTGCTGATGTTCACAAAATATTATTGGATGTCAAATGGTTAAAGAAAGAAAAGTCTCTCGACGTGCATGTTTTAAAAGACAATAATTACACGCAAGGTGAAACACTTAATCAAGACAGGAGGCATGCATGCAATATTGATCAGGCTCGTTTTGGCAAGGAGAAATCAACATGCATTAATGCTTGGAAAGAGATGAGAACCTACGGTGATGCAATGGGCCAAACGATCCGTGATTTATTTAGTCAGGTCAACAACGTAAAGGACATGGATTTATTTCTATTCTTGCCACTTCCATGTAAAAACAAAGTTTCTCAACGTGGCAAGACTTGGAGATTGATACGTGATATACTGTCATTAAAGGACACAGGCTGGGGTCCACCTTCAATATTAGTCGGTTTGTTACATTAGATCTGCCGAGATGTAAAAGGCGGTTTAGATAGATAAGAGTTCCGGTTGCTTTGCACATGGTAGTTTTTATTCCTTGTTGGTCAAGTTAGTAATCAACTACTATAAAGTCTAGCCGGTTAGTTTTGTAAAAGGGAGGTTATTTTCTACAGGTTAGACAACATGTGTATCGAATATTAATCGGCCCTCTTCGGGTGTCGTTGTTATCTATTTTGTGTGAATTTTCTGTATGAAAGTTGCACTTGGCTCGAGGTCCGTTGTCACCGACGGGTTGCGCGCTGGCTACTTCTACTTTGGCGGAAGGTTCCTCGTGTGTCGAGGGATTGTTCGTTGGTCGTCGTTACCCCATCTTCAGGTTACGTGTACTGCTCACGTAATTGGGAGATTTTATCGGTGGATTTCGAAGGAGTTCTTTGTATCGTGAAAGATCGGGCCAAATTATCGGCACGTCCAAGGTCGTGTCTACATCAGTTGGTATTCAGAGGAAAGGTTGTTCACGGTATAATATTTTTCTTCGAGTTGTACTGATTTTTTTTATCATGAGGAAAGATTGTAGCTCGCAAATAATGATGTCAGCGGAGAAGGATCCATTGCGTGCCTTGCCGTGGTACCAATGCTTTACGCGTGTGCGTGTAGGGCCGGCGAGTTGTGCAACCTTGATGAATTGCTATTCTGGGATGAATTTAGTGAGTCGGACTATGGTTGATGCTTTGAACCTGCCATTGATTGAACATCAAGAACCGTATGAGCTTTGGTGGAAGGACAAGTTTGTCAAGATTATGCATCACGTCGAGGTGCAGTTCAGTTTATGCGGATATGGTGATCTGATCATGTGTGATGTGCTTCCTATGCACATGCATACATGTTCGATAATGCTAGGAAAACCATGGACGGATAAAAGACAATTAACATATCATTCAGTTGGAGAATTTTCTTTTGCTCATGGAGGACACTATGTACCGCTTGACTCGTACACATTTGATCAGTATAAGGTGGATCGTCAGAAGCGTGATATTGCTCAAGCTGCGTCACAAGTAAAGAAGAAGGAGGTCGAAGCTGCTGAAGTTTCCACAGTCATTTTTCAGTCTACAAATAAAGGTATTGTTGAGGACATCGACCCAAAACCGAGGGCGGTTTTGATTCAAGGGGGAGAGGATGACACGACCATGAGTAATTTAACTATGGTGGTGGCAGCTGATGATATGGCAGATGCACGTGTTGCTGATGTTCACAAAATACTATTGGATGTCAAATGGTTAAAGAAAGAAAAGTCTCTGGACGTGCATGTTTTAAAAGACAATAATTACACGCAAGGTGAAACGCTTAATCAAGACAGGAGGCATGCATGCAATATTGATCAGGCTCGTTTTGGCAAGGAGAAATCAACATGCATTAATGCTTGGAAAGAGATGAGAACCTACCGTGATGCAATGGGCCAAACGATCCGTGATTTATTTAGTCAGGTCAACAACGTAAAGGACAGGGATTTATTTCTATTCTTGCCACTTCCATGTAAAAACAAAGTTTCTCAACGTGGCAAGACTTGGAGATTGATACGTGATATACTGTCATTAAAGGACACAGGCTGGGGTCCACCTTCAATATTAGTCGGTTTGTTACATTAGATCTGCCGAGATGTAAAAGGCGGTTTAGATAGATAAGAGTTCTGGGAGCACGGCGATGGTGCTCACGGGCTCGCTTGCTCACGGTAGGTGTGCCAATGGAACGCGGCCGGATGGAAGCACGCATTCAATGGCACCTATGGGCCAGGATGTACGTACGTACAGCGGAACAGGCATATACGGGCAACTCGCCGGTATATGTAACGACTCCGTGACCGCATGGTGCTACCTGTACCGTTTGAACATAACGCGCATGACGGTACACCGGCACGTAGACGGTGGGCTGGTTGACTGCGTGGCCCGTCGGATGTTTATGCGCATCCGTCCTCCACCTAGCGCACCGCCCGGGCACGACCAGATGCGGGTAAAAAAAAGAAACAGATCTCGCTTAGATCGCGCCTCGCCCCCCGCCCCTGCTCCTCACTCCCTTCCTTCGACCAAACTGGAAAACAGAGCAATGGCGACGGTGGATGCCGCGGGCGGCGGCTTCGAGTTTTTGTCAGATCCGGTTGACAGGTAACTTCGTTATTTTAGGATTTTGACTCCTCTTACTGTCCGCTTTCAGTATGACTGAGGGATTCATCGCGGATCTGTCTGTGCGGCCGACTGTCCTATCGCCGCTCCTCTTCAAAGTCTCTCTTGCCGGAGCTTGGCGGCGGTGAGGATGTACTCGACACTGCAACCACCTAAACGCTCGTGGGCACAGCCGCACAGTCGAGCCTTGCTGACATAGGCGATGCGACGATGACGATACAACTAGATGTGAACAGCAGCTGCGAAGGGCTCAACTTACCGGCGTCAACCTCAGAGCAGTCGGCCGGCAAAGACGACCCCCAAGCCCCTGGCTGGACAAAAAGGTATCATCTGATTTATCAATGAACTGAAACTACTATTCATTTCCAAAAGAACTCCACAGATCTCATGTCTCTGAACGCAAAAATGCATTACTCTTACTAGCTGCTGGAGAAGTTCGTGTGCCATGACTTATTACTTGAAAAATATTTTGATTTGCGTACTGCTGAACCATCTGTTGTTCTCACAGAGTACGTACTGGCCGAGCACCTCTTTGAGCGTCCTCCATGTGCTAGCAGAATAAGCGCACTTCAAAAAACACTGAGATGCTACGCAGAGAAGAAGAGGGAAACGGTTGTAATACCTGTTGTCGGAGACAGATTTGATTCACTTGGAGAAGCGTACGACTACTACAATCTGTATTTTTGGGAAATTGGCTTTGGTGTTGGATACGGAAAAAGCAGATTAAACGTGGAGAGAACAAAATGTATGCAAGAAATAGTTTGCGGCTGCTCGGTTAGTGATTCTTCCCAATTCCAGCCTGAACATACTCTTTAACTGTTCTCATTGACACAAAAAAAATCCTCACATGCTGTTGGTGTCACCAAAAAAATGCAGGGCGTACCAACAAGAAGTAACACAAGGTCTTGCCGATGCAGATGTCCAGCAATGATAAGGTTGCTACGCTCAAAGAACAACGGATGGTACATAAGCGAGCACAGGGAATTCCACAACCACTCTCTTATAGATAAGTGTGGCCAGAAAATATATTAGCCCTCGCATAGACATATCGACATCTATACACAAGATGTTATCAAGCAGCTTTGTGCAAATAATATTAGCATTGGCAAAGTCTACAACATAATTGGCAGTTTCTTTGGCTCCATGAGCAGTGTTCCTTTCAGCAAGAGAGCTTTGAGGGGCCTTTGTGGACAGATAAGCCGGGATCAGGCAGATGATGACGTTAGAAAGACAATGGAAGTTTTTGCTGAATTGGGATCCAAAGATTCTGGGTTGTACTACAGAGTACAACCAGATACGGACGGTCACATACGAAATCTGTTACGGTCGACAGGCGCAAGCAGGGCACAGTACCATTATTTTGGAGATGCGATAACTTTTGATACGACATACCGTACAGACATGTATGATATGCCATTTGGGTTGTTTGTTGGGGTCAACAGTCATTTCCAAAGTGTCATATTCGGAGGAGTTTTAGTCAGAGATGAGACAATGGAAACATTTGAACGGGTGTTCATTAAGTTTATCTGTATGATGGGCGGCAAGCAAGCATCCTCAAACCATACTAACAGGTGTGGATCCTTACACAAAACAATTCTGAAATTCTTCATTTAGTTTCCTATATTAGAATCTCACATTGCATTGGTTCCCATATATTGCAAAAATAATAATATGGTTTTCTATGCAATGATGATAATCCTAACAGAAATGACTCATTTCATTATGTGTCTATAGACCAGTGCAGAGCTATGGAAATAGCAATAGAGAAAGTGATGCCCAACACAACACATCGCTGGTGTAAGTGGCACATCTTAAAAAAGGCAAGAATCTCTTGGAGCACATTACACAAAGAGGAGCAAGTTCCGAATGGAATTCCACAAGATAATACACAACATGGAAGCAACTGACGGAAACACACGGTTTGCAGAAGCACCCTTACTTGACTCAGATCTATGAGACAAGAGAAAAATGGGCAAAACCATACTTCAATGGCAAATTCTGTGCAAAAATGACCAGCACACAACGCAGCGTGAGTGCAAACCATATAATCAAAACCTATGTTCCAGCAAGCTGCCCCATGCACCTATTCGTGCGGCAATATATGAGGCTTCTTTTCGATAGAGAAGCAGCTGAGAACTACGAGGAAAGGCACACTATGATAGTAAGTTTTCATTTTAAATTTTCATAAATTCACTAACAAAGGAAAAAAAAACTCTGTCATCACCACAGGAACATCCGTGAAAAGCATTCCTTCTGACCTATTTCATTTCCAGAATGCACCATTGTGAGGATGAACATACCACTCGAGCAGCATGCTAGCGATGTATACACCCGAGCTATGTTTGAGAAATTTGGTGAAGTACTGTATGAAGCAGGGCAATACAAGATAGAGGAGGTAAGCAGATGGAAATCATATCTAGCACGAAGACACCACCCAGAAAGGCATGAAAAATGGTGCAGAATAGTCTACAAAGGTTGAGGTTATTGATGATGGCGCAGCGATACTGTGCGAGTGTGGTAATTTTGAACACACATGCTTGCTTTCCTGCCACGCATTGAAGGTAAATGTAATTAATCCATCAAAATAGTGTATCCTTGTTTTCTTTCTTCTTGTTTCACACTCATTCTGTATGCAACAACTACGCAAAAAGGTTATTGTCGCTTGATTGCAGCAAACGGAGAAAAACCATCCTAAAAAATGTCACTGTGCAGGTCCTTGATGTCCTTGGAATGGATCAGATACCAGCAAAGCACATTCTGAAACGCTGGACAAAGGATGCAAGGGATGTGTTGCCAGATCATCTTGCGCACCTTCAGAAAGATAGGATTAATGTCAACTCTATAACATTCAAGCACTCGAATTTATACACTCATGCACTTGAAGTTGTCCATCTTGGTGATGCCAACACATCGACTTATGAATGTGCAATGGAAATGCTGAAGAAAGAAATGGATACACTGACGCCCATGGCCAGCGTCCGCATCGGGATGGGGCTTGAAGACAGAATTCATTCAGATAAGGGAAAAGACAAGGAGCTGATTCCAATGCATGCAGCAGAAAGTCATGAAGAGAGCAATGCTGAAGGTAGTGTTGTTGGAAATTTCATCGGCTTAAAGCCTCCAGAACGAAAGCATAAACCAGGAAGACCTACTACCAGCAGGGACAAGCCTCCATATGATGATCGATGTGCAAAAAGCAAAAGATTCAAGGACGCAACAAATGGAAAAGCTCATGATGGTTCTGGCACAAGCAAACGTACTCGTTTCTGCAGTATATGCCGTGGAGCAGGGCACAAGAGTACTACATGTTCGCAGAGGGGTGATCTCCCTCGCAAAGACAGGAAAGAGGCCAAATGTTCAAACTGCGGTGGTGGTGGACACAAGAAGAACATCTGCAACAAACCTAAAGTAGTGATGCATGTTGTTGAAAATGCAACTTTGGAGCAGATTTCCATCTAGAAAAAACTGATTTCTGTTGCGTTGTCATCGGCTCCGTAGGCGTAATAGTTCTGTAGCGTCTAGTAATGTTGAGGGCTGCATAGCCATGAATCAGTAAAACTATTTCAATAATCCTGACCGGCACTTATCAAGGTCAGCAGTGTTGTTCATGACTTTCTGTATCTCTCTCTCCCGCATATAACATGGCCATTTCCATGGGTTAAATCCTTGCATCAGCTCTGTCAATTGCCGATGCTCTTCTGTATTTCATTCGAAAATTAAAGGGAAAAAACCCTTTCCATTCGGTGCCTTAAGTATTGCCACCTTTCACAACGCTTACTTGACCGCTGGTCTGCACCCATACTGACAAACTATGCATGTAAGAATACTCCCTCCATGTGGCCACTGCCTGAACTTGTGTCCAAACATGCCGGCCTCGTCCTCGATGATATCGGCGGCAAGCTCGCCCACTTCAGTACCTTGACACCCGTCCGTTCGTCCTGTACCTCAACACCCGTCCGTTTGTCCTGTACCTCCGTCCATCCTATCCTAACGATCGTCACGACTACGTCCTGTGCATACGCATTAACTATCCTGCTTATACTCCTTCACTACGGTGACCAGTCCAGATCCCATCGCAAAACAACGCTCGGAGATACCGTGAGCAGGCGTGGACGAGCACGCCAATGAATTTCCGAGAGTTCTGGTTGCTTTGCACATGGTAGTTTTTATTCCTTGTTGGTCAAGTTAGTAATCAGCTACTATAAAGTCTAGCTGGTTAGTTTTGTAAAAGGGAGGTTATTTTCTACAGGTTAGACAACATGTGTGTCGAATATTAATCGGCCCTCTTCGGGTGTCGTTGTTATCTATTTTGTGTGAATTTTCTATATGAAAGTTGCACTTGGCTCGAGGTCCGTCGTCACCGACGGGTTGCGCGCTGGTTACGTCTACTTTGGCGGAAGGTTCCTCGTGTGTCGAGGGATTGTTCGTTGGTCGTCGTTACCCCATCTTCAGGTTACGTGTACTGCTCACGTAATTGGGAGATTTTATCGGTGGATTTCGAAGGAGTTCTTTGTATCGTGAAAGATTGGGCCAAATTATCGGCATGTCCAAGGTCGTGTCTACATCAGTTGGTATTCAGAGCAAAGGTTGTTCACGCTACAATATTTTTCTTCGAGTTGTACTGATTTTTTTATCATGAGGAAAGATTGTAGCTCGCAAATAATGATGTCAGCGGAGAAGGATCCATTGCGTGCCTTGCCGTGGTACCAATGCTTTACGCGTGTGCGTGTAGGGCCGGCGAGTTGTGCAACCTTGATGAATTGCTATTCTGGGATGAATTTAGTGAGTCGGACTATGGTTGATGCTTTGAACCTGCCATTGATTGAACATCAAGAACTGTATGAGTTTTGGTGGAAGGACAAGTTTGTCAAGATTATGCATCGCGTCGAGGTGCAGTTCAGTTTATGCGGATATGGTGATCTGATCATGTGTGATGTGCTTCCTATGCACATGCATACATGTTCGATAATGCTAGGAAAACCATGGACGGATAAAAGACAATTAACATATCATTCAGTTGGAGAATTTTCTTTTGCTCATGGAGGACACTATGTACCGCTTGACTCGTACACATTTGATCAGTATAAGGTGGATCGTCAGAAGCGTGATATTGCTCAAGCTGCGTCACAAGTAAAGAAGAAGGAGGTCGAAGCTGCTGAAGTTTCCACAATCATTTTTCAGTCTACAAATAAAGGTATTGTTGAGGACATCGACCCAAAACCGAGGGCGGTTTTGATTCAAGGGGGAGAGGATGACACGACCATGAGTAATTTAACTATGGTGGTAGCAGCTGATGATATGGCGGATGCAAGTGTTGCTGATGTTCACAAAATACTATTGGATGTCAAATGGTTAAAGAAAGAAAAGTCTCTGGACGTGCATGTTTTAAAAGACAATAATTACACGCAAGGTGAAACGCTTAATCAAGACAGGAGGCATGCATGCAATATTGATCAGGCTCGTTTTGGCAAGGAGAAATCAACATGCATTAATGCTTGGAAAGAGATGAGAACCTACGGTGATGCAATGGGCCAAACGATCCGTGATTTATTTAGTCAGGTCAACAACGTAAAGGACATGGATTTATTTCTATTCTTGCCACTTCCATGTAAAAACAAAGTTTCTCAACGTGGCAAGACTTGGAGATTGATACGTGATATATTGTCATTAACGGACACAGGCTGGGGTCCACCTTCAATATTAGTCGGTTTGTTACATTAGATCTGTCGAGATGTAAAAGGCGGTTTAGATAGATAAGAGTTCCGGTTGCTTTGCACATGGTAGTTTTTATTCCTTTTTGGTCAAGTTAGTAATCAGCTACTATAAAGTCTAGCCGGTTAGTTTTGTAAAAGGGAGGTTATTTTCTACAGGTTAGACAACATGTGTATCGAATATTAATCGGCCCTCTTCGGGTGTCGTTGTTATCTATTTTGTGTGAATTTTCTGTATGAAAGTTGCACTTGGCTCGAGGTCCGTCCTCACCGACGGGTTGCGCGCTGGTTACGTCTACTTTGGCGGAAGGTTCCTCGTGTGTCGAGGGATTGTTCGTTGGTCGTCGTTACCCCATCTTCAGGTTACGTGTACTGCTCACGTAATTGGGAGATTTTATCGGTGGATTTCGAAGGAGTTCTTTGTATCGTGAAAGATCGGGCCAAATTATCGGCACGTCCAAGGTCGTGTCTACATCAATCGACGTGAATCTTTGCCACTCCTGAGCTGGGTGCTATCCACTGTTGCGTGACACTTAAGCTCGTCACTTGGTTTTGTAACTTGCAACGATGAGCGTGTAGGTAACTCAATGGTGTCAAGCTTAGAAATGTAGTTAATGACGAAAGCATGTGTTGCGTGAGGGCTTTGTAGGACGCCCTCATGAATCGCTTTACGCCATACCACCCAGATGTCCTAGAGGGTAACAACAAGCTTTATCAAACTAGCATACGATACTTCCTCTATGAGTGCAAATAACCATAGCTTGGCATTCGGTTTCGTCAAAGCTTGAATTTAGTCAGCCACATCTTCATCCCCTAGGGCCCATACGCACCTTGCTATCGAGCACTCTAAAAGTGAGCGATGCCAAGAATCCGGCATTCCACATAACTGGCAATTTTCAACCTCTGACATATTCCTCCTGTGTCGGACATCTTCCGTGGGAATAAAGTGTTTTGCAAGTCTTTACAGAAAGTTACGGATCTTCCCTAGAACTTTAATAGACCACAACAAGGTCCAAGCATTAGCTTGTGTTTCATAGTCTAAGCTGCTTGCATTACCTTCTAACCAATCTTCTCACCGCCTTTTTGTATCAGCTAGCATGCGATAAGCTGAGCCCACGAAGAAATTGCCGCTCTTTTCAAAGTTCCAAGCCTAAAAATCGTCCATCCATCGGTGCATATAGGGATGCTCAAAATAGTTCTTATATCTGAATTCAAAAAGTTTTGATCCAAAATCTCTCTCATTAGTGTAGCGTTAGTGTTGTCCTTGAGCTCGCTTACCAACAAGGGAGGGTTAGTCGAGAGACATACAATTGGTCTCATTGTAGTATTTTGTGGCAACCAATTACCAGTCCGATTTTTGCTGTATAGCCATCACCAATTCGCTTATCAAGCCGACATAAAAGTCTTTCCAAAATAGCATGCCAGCGGCGCGTTGGCCTCGGCCCAGCCCATATAACGGCTGCGTCTGACCACCCGAGCCGACCTCTCGCGCTCGTCTTCCTCCTGGAACCCCCGAATCCTCCT
>NC_041393.1:283825320-283826152 GCF_002162155.2 Triticum dicoccoides | reverse complement strand
TTATCATTTAGGACCTCATTTTCCAGGATTAGACATGATGTCACTTGTCGCATAGTAGTAGTATTTCACTATTCTGGCATCAGCATCCATCTAAGCGGACCTATGACCTTTCATAAATTTGTACAGGTTTCAAAAACTGTTGAGGTATACAATATGCACATGCACCAGTGTTTATTCTTCAAGCTGGTGGGCAACACAAAAATGAAGACATTGACTTATGTTCATTATATTTCTATATCCTTTTTAGATGTTAGTTGCATCACTGGAATGGGCAAAGTCCCTGCTAATCAACAGTAAGAATAATTTACCAAAATAATTAGATTCTAGTTACAATTACATCCGCGCTTCTGCATGTGCTTTGGAACAGTTATAGCAGTATATAGCTTAGTGCTATTATGTTTTTACTTCACATATTAGGGGATAGCTATGATTTACAACTAACCTGGAATTGTCAACTAGTTTTGAAATAAAGTTTAATGCCATGCCTCTAGTATTTCGCAGTGCATCACAAAAAAACTGTTTTTTTCTTCTTAAAAACCCAAAGTACAAAATGTGAACCTAAAAGTCCAGATCACAACTCAGACGTGTATTCCATCATTAGTTATTGACTTATTGCCACTGATATTTCCATTTTCTAGCCTTCTATTATACTTATCATTGTAACTTTGTTATTATATTGTGACATAAAATGGAGATCGATAGCTCAATACTCAGTATCTTGTCTTATTTATTCTCACAGAATTCAAATGGGATGATGTGAAGGTTGACAAGCACCGGGAGAATTACCTTGGTCATAGTGTTAAGGCTCCTGTTGGTAGATGGCAGAAAGGTA
>NC_041393.1:283781038-283825058 GCF_002162155.2 Triticum dicoccoides | reverse complement strand
TCTCCTTCCCTTTCTTGCACTATGGATTTCTTATGTCACTGCCCTTTCCTAGTTTCGTGAATTTGATTCAAAACCTCATGTTTCTTGGTATAATTTCCTGCTGAACCCTGTTCGCACTTGTGAACTACTTTAATATGCGATGAGCTCCCTGTTTGATGTGTGTGTAACTACGTATTCTTCTAGCAAAGGGCACATTAGTTATAATAATCTCAAAGAATCCACATTGCTCTAGCAACTCATGTCCTGAAGTTGCTAATCAAATCATTGCTGACTGTCTGAGTTGTTATTATGTCTTTTTACAATTTCACTATTATGTTTTAGTGAGGCAAGTTTATTAGTGCACTATGATCAACTAGATTATAGGATCTGGCATAATGTAAGCAAGTCAGACTGCATACCTACTGTGCTACTCGTATCTCTGAAAAAAAAACTGCTATCTGCTATCTCTATGGATTGGATACATTCTGGATACAATTAGGTTGAGCAATTACACAGTTCAACCTTCCAGTTCATAGATATGGTGTGCCAGTTACATAATAACATGTTTTTTTTTCTTTTACCATTTATTATGCTCACTAGCATTGACCTAACTGCCTTTTGATAGTAGCAAGTTCCTGATTGTGTCTTACAGTTGGGCTTGTGCATGTGGCTTCATGGGCTTGCACTTAAAGTAGGCTGAAATGGCAATGCATCTTGCATGGATTTCTTAAGTCTTGTGATTGTCTGATTGACTGCGCAAATTTTCTGCTTTATAATATTGACACTCTGGCTATCTCTGCCAGGGAAGGACTTGTTGTGGTATACAAGGGATAAGCAATCTGACTCAGAAGACGCTATGAAGGAAGAAATTAGGAGAGTGAAAGAGGAGGAGGAACAGGCCATGCGTGAGGCACTTGGCTTAGCTCCCGAGCGTAGCAGTCGACCAAAGGGCAATCGTTTAGATAAGCATGAATACGCTGAGCTAATAAAGAGGGGATCTACCGCAGAGGATTTGGGAGCTGGCCATGCTGAAGCAGCACAAGTGCAAGGATTAGGTTTATACAAGTAGGTTTCACACCAGAACAATTTATTTATGTTTTTTTAATTCCCTTGGAATGTGGTACTGTATATTAGTATAATATTTTATTGTCAATTTATCTAATTTAACTCACATGTTATCTCCATGACTTCAGGGCTCCTCACAACGAGGAAGAACCAAGCTCTCTTAGTCCTGACCCTCCTAGAACGGAGCCTGAGCAGGTTGACTTTGCACCTGCAACGAAGCGGGAAGATTCTGAAGATGATAGGAAGGGGAAAAGGCGGCGCGAAGAGAGGAGAGGGGACAGAGAAAAAGAGCGGAGGCGTGAAAAGCACTATGAGGGAAAAGAGAGGAAGCGAGACAAGTATGAGAGTAGACACGACTCGGAGGACAGGGAGAAGCGCCACCGCAAGGATAAGCAGAAGAGGAGGCATGATTCTGATTAACGTAGCAGGCTAGCAGCGCTGCAACAGTATTGCTACTGTACCTTACTTGCATGTTCAATGACTTGGATGCTACTCTTGCTTGATAATGTAGTGTATGATTGAATTCTGCTATCTATACCGTGCCCCTATTTCGCAGAAACACATCTGCAACTACGGATGGAATCACATGACTTCGTTGTGCCTGTTGAAGATTGAAAAGATGGTGTTTCATGAAGAAGACTGAAATCGTGTCTGATGAATTTTAGTCGGCGCGAATTTTATAATTTCCTTGGTTACTTGTTCAATCAGTTAGAGAAGTTCTGCCCCGGGTGCAGCAAAAATGGAAGACCCTTTGAATCAAAATTTTCTAGGGCCTCTGTCTAAGTATTTGACATTATATTTGGAAAGCAATTTTTTCATTGACTCAAACCTCTTGCAAGTTTTTTTTGTTTTCATTTGTTAATTACCCGTGCATTGTAGCTGGGGCATAAATATTCTAATGGTTCAACATTAATTGTATCTATATACCTTCAGTGTTAAGTGGTGTTTGTGGTTTTTTTTTATCTTGTTGTGGGCTATTTTTACATGACAGCCTTTTTTTTACAAAATCTGCATAGGAGTACTATTTGTCTGGGAAACACGTCCATCCAAGAGAATAAATAAATATACCTAGCTGCTTGACTTCATGGTTACGATGATTCCCAGTAGCAAAACTAACAGCAGATAGATCAATGTACCCATTTCTGTTCTTCAAGCATTGCGGTATGAGCTTCTCCAGTGGAGCAAGACATGGTGATAGAGATTCTAAGAGCATCTACAGCCTCGCGGATAGTGACCGGTCACGTCTCAAATAATCATGTTCACAATTGGATGTCTCAAATTAGAAACCTCAAATCCATACTAGTATTACATGCAATGCAAACCGAATCTTAAGTGGAGCTCGTCCGGCTCCGCCGTGCCCATGGTCCGGCGGCTGGCTGCGCTTCTCCAAGTGTTGGTCCGGTCGCCAGCGAGGTAGAATAGGACATGAGACACGCCGGCTCACGGGACTCAAGACGCCGCCATCTCCCATGCCCTACTCTTCCTCGTCAGAGCCCGAAACCCTGACGGTGTTTGAGGGAGTCCTGGACTAGGGGGTGTCCGGATAGCCGGACTATCATCATCGGCCGGACTCCAAGACTATGAAGATACAAGATTGAAGACTTCGTTCCGTGTCCGGATGGGACTTTCCTTGGCGTGGAAGACAAGCTTGGCGATACGGATATGTAGATCTCCTACCATTGTAACCGACTCTGTGTAACCCTAGCCCTCTCCGATGTCTATATAAACCGGATGGCTTTAGTCCGTAGGACGAACAACAATCATACCATAGGCTAGCTTCTAGGGTTTAGCCTCCTTGATCTCGTGGTAGATCTACTCTTGTAATACTCACATCATCAATATAAATCAAGCAGGACGTAGGGTTTTACTTCCATCAAGAGGGCCCGAACCTGGGTAAAACATCGTGTCCCTCGTCTCCTGTTACCATCCGCCTAGACGCACAGTTCGGGACCCCCTACCCGAGATCCGCCGGTTTTGACACCGACATTGGTGTTTTCATTGAGAGTTCCTCTGTGTCGTCACTGATAGGCTCGATGGCATCTTCGATCATCAACAACGATGCAGTTCGGGGTGAGACCTTCCTCCCCGGACAGATCTTCATATTCGGCGGCTTTGCACTGCGGGCAAATTCACTTGGCCATCTGGAGCAGATCGAAAGCTACAGCCCTGGCCGTCAGGTCAGATTTGGAAGTTTGAACTTCACGGCTGACATCCGCGGGGACTTGGTCTTCGATGGATTCGAGTCACAGCCGAGCGCGCCGCACTGCCACGACGGGCATGACTTAGCTCTGCAACCGGACAGCAACCTGGAGGCCGCACACGAGTCCGCTCCGATCTTCAATTCGGAGCTGGCTGCGCAGATCGAGGACGGGTGGCTGGACACCGCCTCGGGGGCTGCAACCTCTACGGCGATAGAGCCGAACACTGACCTTGTCCCTCATGAAGCTCGTGACTCCGAGGTGCCGGACTCCGAACCTCCCGCGCCCCCTCCAGTCGAATCCGATTGGGCGCCGGTCATGGAGTTTACCGCTGCGGCGACACCTTGAGTTCGCTAAAGTATCTCTCGTTATCAGGAGAGCCCTGGCCGGACTGCGGTCAGGACGGTTGGGATGCGGACGATGAAGAAATTCAAAGCCCACCCACCACCCACTTAGTAGCCATTGTCAACGATCTAACCGACATGCTAGACATCGACTCCGAAGACATCGACGGTATGGACGACGATGTCGGAGACGACCAAGAACCAGCGCCTACTGGGCACTGGAAAGCCACCTCATCATATGACATATACATGGTGGATACACCAAAAGGAAGCGACAACGAGGAACAACGGGACGTGGCGAAGGACAATCCCCCCAACAAACAACCAAAACGGCGACGCAAGCGCCGCCCAAAGTCCCGCCTCGATAACAACGGCACCCATACCGACCCAGCCTTAGAGCAGGGTGAAGCGATGGACGACGAACATGCCACCAAGCAACCCATCCCCGGCGAAAACAACAGTCCAGACGATCTCACGCCCGACAAATCACCGGAGCATAAGAACCTTCATAAAAGGCTCGCCGCCACTGCAAGAAGTCTAAAGAAGCAAAAGCGGACGCTCAAAACAGCGGAGGACGCACTCAGAATGAGAAAGAGCAAAGTACTCAATACCGCAGATAAATACGACAATAGTCACCAGGCGAAGAGCTACCCGAAGCGCAAGTTGTTGCCCGAATTTGACGAGGAGGCCGTAGAGCCCCCACAGTCAAAAAACAAAGACGCCGCCTGTCCGGATAGACGACCAGATGACAGGCTAAGAGCGGCAAGGGGCGCCGCACACAAGCCGGCACACGATCCACATAAAGATCCTCGCAAAAAAGATGGCCCGGTCAGGTCCATCTATGGGCCAAAAAAGAAGGCTCCAGGGAGCAATACAACCCGCCGAGTGTTTGAAGACAATGGCACACCTAAATACAGGGGCGCCGCACACCCACTATGTTTCACCGATGAGGTACTGGACCATGAATTTCCAGCAGGATTCAAACCCGTCAACATAGAGGCATATGATAGAACAACAGACCCCGGAGTCTGGATTGAGGATTATATCCTACACATACATATGGTCAGAGGAGATGATCTCCATGCCATAAAATATCTACCCCTCAAGCTCAAAGGGCCAGCTCAGCATTGGCTCAAAAGCCTCCCAGAAAATACCATTGGAACTTGGGAAGAGCTCGAGGATGCGTTTTGAGCAAATTTTCAGGGGACTTATGTCCGCCCTCCGGATGCAGACGATTTAAGTCACATAACTCAACAGCCCGGAGAGTCAGCACGAAAATTTTGGAACAGGTTCCTCACCAAAAAGAACCAAATAGTCGACTGTCCGGACGCCGAAGCCTTAGCAGCCTTCAAACACAACGTCCGAGACGAACGGCTCGCCAGACACCTCGGCCAGGAAAAACCAAGAACAATGGCCGCACTAACAAGCCTCATGACCCGCTTTTGCGCGGGGGAAGACAGCTGGCTGGCTAGATGCAGCACCAGCGACCCGAGTACATCCGAAGTCAGGGATGGAAATGGGAAATCATGACGCAGAAAAGATAAGCGCTGGAATAAGGAAAATGACCCAAATAGCACGGCGGTCAACGCCGGATTCAAAAGCTCTCGGCCGAATAATAAAACACTGCCCCTCAAGGACAACAGTGACGAGCTATCCAACCTAAACAAAATTTTGGATAGGATATGTCAAATACATAGTACCCCCGGGAAGCCTGCAAACCATACCCACAGAGATTGTTGGGTCTTCAAGCAGTCCGTCCGACTTAAGGCCAAAAGCAAGGGGTCCGACACACCAAGCGAAGACGACGAACCCCACAAGCAGCACGCCGGAAAACAGAAGACTTTCCCACTAGAAGTCAAAACAGTGAACTCACTTCATGTGATAACATGGAAATATAGTGCGGCACCTGCTGTACCAGGACACCGTCCGCAGAATGGGGATATACCCTACCGAAATTCGCCATAGCAGCACTTCCTTCAAAGGAGTGACGCCTGGCCTTTACGCCAAATGTACAGGCTCTGTACTACTAGAGTTCGTGTTTGGTTCATCCGACAACCTCCGTTGCGAAAAGCTCATTTTCCATATCGCCCCATTCAAAAGTAGCTATCAAGCACTACTGGGAGCGAAGCATTCGCCCGCTTTAACGCAATACCGCATTACGCGTCTCCTACGCTTAAAATGTCTGGTTCATACGGCATAGTCTCAGCAAAGGGTAAATCTGAGTGTTCCTCGACCACGGAAAACGTGAGACTGCGTTGACAGCCGCACACTAATCCGACCCTACTGGTCAAAAGCCCTGAAAACAGGTCATTCAGACCTTGGACACGGTTAGGCGAGTCCGGCATAAATAAACAAGGGGCTTCACCACCGCATACCCCTTCACAAGGGGCTGCACGTATAAACAATGAGAGCCAATAAAGCTCAAATTCATCATACTTTATTTTAACTACACCTTTTTGCACGATATTTTTCCAAACTAAGTTCTTCTCCTTTACAGATGAAGCACGTGCTACACCCGTCCAGGATACAGCACAACGGAGACACAGGCGCAGACGTGCAGCAGGGACCCGTTACAAGGATTCTTTTCGGATTAAGACCCTGCGTAAACCTTTCTTACTGTCTATTGTTGATACACATCCCCCGGTTTCTTACCATAATCGAGGAGGAGGCTGGCGTTTTGGCATCGGCCGCGTCAGAAGTTCCTGCCCATACCTGGACACTAGGGGCTTAGGGCATTGTTCTGCCCGGTATCATAAAGACCGAACACCTCAGGGAGTGCTCGGCGTCTCGAGTTAGGCCTTATATGCATCAGCTCCGAATCATGTCTTTGGTCAAATGTTGGGTTTGCCCGGCTCCTGTGTTTTGCTGGCTTACGTTCCGCTCCATCGGCTAACGCGGCACCAGGAGAACTACTGCGATTGTGCCCCGGTTCGGCCGGGCGAGCACCTCAGTAGAGAAAGCCGAAAACTGACTGTCATGATATAGCGAGAGATTGGTCAACCACTCGATCGACTACTGGATTGTTTAGAATTCCTCCGCTTTGACGAAGGACCGCTTCCCGGTCAGGCACATACGCGCCCCGAGTTCGGAGAAGCGCGGTGCCTCTAGGGGCTATATAGTAGCCCCACCTTCGAGCTCCTATGGCTAACTGAAAGTGATAAAGCATTATAGTCCGGTTGCCTAGTTTGCTACGCTATCACCTCCTTCAAAGGACCAAGACGTTGGATTAAGTGTGAAAAAGTGCTTTTCTTTTTGCAAACACCCCTGCACCACGTGCGTGGGGGCTGAAGCCAAAGACTGCCATCTTTCAGGTTATACATACACGGCCGCACAGGAGATAGTTCAATACTTGAACGCACAAGTATAAAAAGCTATTGCATTATAAACATGATCTCACAAATCATACACGTCATTTGAACATAACATCTTTCGAGCACTGCGACTCTATTAAACGAGCGCCCTGCAGGAGTTCCTCAAAATAGTGCTCGGCGGGTGATCGGCCTTTGTCCGAACCCCGGGATGCAACAGTGGTGGCATCCATCTCCGCCCAGTATGTCTTAACACGGGCGAGAGCCATCCGTGCACCTTCTATGCATGCCGACCGCTTCATCGCCTCGATATGCGGCACCGCCCCAAGGAATCGCTGCAATAAGCCAAAATAACTCTCAGGCTTGGGCCTTCCCGGCCACAGATGAGCGACCACATCCGTCATGGCAAGTCCGGACAATCTATTCAGCTCAGCCCACTCAGCTAGCCGATCAGTCAACGGAAGTGGACGCTCCGGACTATGGAATCGAGACCAGAAAAGCTCTTCCATTTCGTGATCCTTCTGGCTTCGGAAGTGCACGACCGCGTCCGCCGCACTCGCCGCCAAATCCAGTTAAGGATCCTCCACACCACACAATTGGCCCAACTGAGCATACTTCGGATCCGTGAACTTCCTACGCAGCAGAAAGGGCTTTCCAGCTGCAATATCTCCGGCCTGACGCAATTCCTCTTTCATAGCCCGCATCGCACTACGGGCATCCTTGACTTCGGCGGCGGCCTTCTTCAGGTCCTCTTGCCCCGCTCGGCGTTCTCTTTCAAGAACCTCATAGCGGTCGGTAGCATCTTTTAATTTCACGGCTATTCCGGCCATCTCCTCCCTGCTTCGGCAGTGAGCAGCCTTTTCGGCTTTTAGCTCTTCCGCTGCCTTCGAGGCAGCCGCATAACTTCTCCTGGCTTGCTCCTTGGCTCGAGCAAGCTCTGCTCGAAGGTCTTCCACAGCAGCGGCACCATCTGCATCAAGCATACAAATTGTAAGGAACAGGCATCAGCTCCCTTACTAGGTGATCACGGAGCAACCACCTACCCTGTGACTCGTTAAGTCATTTATTGACTAGCGCGATGCCCGCATCCGCAACGTCGAGTTGCCGCTTCAGCTCGGCAACTCCATCAGTCCGGCTGGCCATTGAATGTTCCGCCACCTACATAGGAAAGGCGACATCCTATAACTGAGATTATGATCCTCGGCACGCTGTCGCTTTCGACAGCATACCAAGTCTCAGGGGCTACTATCTATACAGGGTGCACTCCATGTGCAAAACTGTCAAAAGGTATGTCATTTTTTGCGTACCTCAAACCCCGTCAGCAAACTTCCGACGGCCTCATACAACCCGCTCTCAGCGGACGAGATCCTTTCAATCACCATACTCATTAATGTGCGGTGATCTTCTGAGATAGACGCCCTCTTGAGCAAACCCTGCAGCTCCACCGGCCGTACTCCAGTGGGTGCCGAACTCCCCGGCCCCGCCGGACTCGGGGAGACCCTCCGTGACGACACCTCAGGGTCGTCCGCCCCGCCCGACGGAGCGGCAGATGGAGGCGTTTCGCTCTCCATCATCTCTGGACGAAGGTCCCCTGAAGATGAGCTCTGCTGAGATGGGCTGAGATCCGAACTACAAGGTGAAAACTTCGGTTACCCTTAGAAATAAAGTAGGGGCGTCCCCTATTACAAAATTCCCCCTTTTTTACTTACGGCTTGCTGGAGGGCTGATTCTTCTGGGGAGACTGTGCGGCCGGGGCTCTCCCCTGCACAGGACCTTCCGGTGCGGATTTCTTTCCCCGCTTTGAGGCCTTGGCCTCCGGGTCTTCGGAAGCGGTCCTCTTCTCCCCCTGGAAGGAGGGATTGTCGATTCCCCCCTTACTGAAAGCCTCCTTGGCAGAGGTGGTAGTTTCCCTGTGCCCCCCTTCGCCCTCCTCCGAAGGTGCAACCTCCAACATTCTGATTAACACGGGATCCGGCGTGATCTCAGGGAGGGGGGCCGGACACCGTATCAGTTTTGCTTGCGCTATCCACTTCTGTCCAAGGGATAGCTGGTTAAAAGGAAAAACCCATGATAAATAAATGGACAATATGTCCAGACACAGGGCTACTTACTTGAGTATCCGGGCGATTGCAGCTTAGGCCAGCGTCCTCGGTCAAGTCCGGACGCATCTCTTGCTGTCCGAAGAACAGTCTGTACATCTCCACAAGTGTCAAACCCATGAAGTGTTGGAGAGCCCGTGGCCCCTCCGGATTAAATTCCCACAGGCAGAGGGGGCCACGTTTGCAGGGCAGAAGGCGCCGAATCAGCATAACCTGTGCCACTACGACCAGATTGATATCCCTTTCTTGGAGGCCTCGAATCCGGTCCTGCAACAGGGGTACGTCTTTGGACGCCCCCCAGTCAAGCCCCTTGTTGACCCATGATGTCAGCCGTTGTGGAGGGCCTGGGCGAAAGACAGGCGGCGGCCTCTGCCTGCTGCCCCTGGGAGCGGTGATATAGAACCACTCCTGTTGCCACAAGCCGAGCTCCTCCTGAAAAGAGCCCTCGGTCCATGGAGCATCGGCCCTCTTGCTTATAACCGCCCCTCCGCACTCCGCCTGACGCCCCTCAGTCATCTTCGGCTCCACGTTGAAGGTTTTGAGCCACAAGCCGAAGTGAGGGGTAGTGCGGAGGAAGGCTTCGCAGACGACAATAAATGATGAGATGTGGAGGATGGACTCCGGAGCCAAGTCATGGAATTCCAGCCCATAGTAAAACATGAGCCCCCTCACGAAGGGATCCATCGGGAAGCCTAAACCCCGACGGAGGTGAGACACGAACACGACGCTCTCGCCGGGCTCGGGAG
The DNA here is from genome assembly GCF_002162155.2 of Triticum dicoccoides. Classification (NCBI taxonomy): domain Eukaryota; kingdom Viridiplantae; phylum Streptophyta; class Magnoliopsida; order Poales; family Poaceae; genus Triticum; species Triticum dicoccoides. The sequence goes on along the minus strand of NC_041393.1, from coordinate 283,815,319 downwards.
TAGGAATAACTTGCCCTCGGGCAGGCAACCTATGCGAAATCTCGTAGGTTAAGTACCTGGCGTCTCTCAGCTTTAGCACGTCCTCTTCCGTGACGGAGGAGGGCATCCACCGGCCTCGTAGGTCGAAGCCAAACATTGTCGAAGGTCGAAAGTACCCGAATCTGGAGCCCTGGGTGTTGGAACTCGGGGCGAGGGGCGGATTCGATTGAGGATTGAAGAAAAAGAACGGGCCTTGGTCCCATTATAAAGAGGGAGAATACCAAGAGCCGTCCCCGTGACCGATTGGAACCCGCCTTCGATGGAGGAGGTGTGGCGACGGGCGCGGTTGGGTTACCCACGTCCGTATTAATGAGAATCCCGGGATAAGGGGAACACGGTCTCTGCTTCGACAAGACGTGGCAAGGAAACCGCTTCGCTAAACACGCTGAGGTGGTACAATAAAAATGATTCGAGTAAAGGCTTGGTAGTGGTGTGACATCACGCCACGAAATACGTCAGCAGATTGAACTTGTGTAAATATTATTCTCTCTACGGTGGTATGTTGAATTTATTTTGCAGAGCCGGACACTATCCTGGTGTTCACCATCTTCTATAATTATTCGGAGAAGGAACCCGCCTTGCAATGCCGAAGACAACATGCGCGCCGGACTCATCGTCATTGAAGACTGGTTCAGGGGCTACTAAGGGAGTCCTGGACTAGGGGGTGTCCGGATAGCCGGACTATCATCATCGGCCGGACTCCAAGACTATGAATATACAAGATTGAAGACTTCGTCCCGTGTCCGGATGGGACTTTCCTTGGCCTGGAAGACAAGCTTGGCGATACGGATATGTAGATCTCCTACCATTGTAACCGACTCTGTGTATCCCTAACCCTCTCCGGTGTCTATATAAACCGGATGGCTTTAGTCCGTAGGACGAACAACAATCATACCATAGGCTAGCTTCTAGGGTTTAGCCTCCTTGATCTCGTGGTAGATCTACTCTTGTAATACCCACATCATCAATATCAATCAAGCAGGACGTAGGGTTTTACCTCCATCAAGAGGTCCCGAACCTGGGTAAAACATCGTGTCCCTTGTCTCCTGTTACCATCCGCCTAGACGCACAGTTCGGGACCCCCTACCCGAGATCCGCCGGTTTTGACACCGACAGTGCCGGTGGACGTCAGATCGATGATGGATCCATCCTTGGATGAGCCGGCGACATCTACCATGACGCGGTTGTGGCTCCCGGACTGGTGCACCACGGGGTGTGAGAGATCTCGTGTTTCGAGATTCATCGATGTGTGGTTCTATTCTGCTATAGTTGGTACAACCTGTTTTCCAGGATCACAAAACCCAAAGCTGATGATTATTTCAAATCCATCAATGTCAAGGCGGTGTACCACAGTGACGAGTCTTTTATTTTGGCAAATCAAGCAACATAGATATTTTTTTTGAAAGACACATTTGCATGTAGTGATGACTGGAGAGCATTGCAAAGGTTTGAGCATAGGAATTCGTTTAATGAAGTTGCACAACAAGATGATGCTTACACTGTTCCTGATGTAGAAGATTCCATAGATGTTCGTAGTATCTTTGAGAACCATCACGTCAATAACACTGGCGAAAAGATTCCCTGTCGGGATGTGGACGTACGAGAGTTGATCAATAAGATGCCAACGTTCGAGGACATTGAGGATGAAGAAGATGACACTGAGGGGAATTACGATTCAGGCTGATACACATGGCGAAGATGTTGACGCTGTTGCTGCGGATGATGATTAGATTACTTTTGTGGTATTTGCCTGTGAGAAGACGACTTTTTATCTACTATGTGAAATTGTGTTTGCTATGACAACTGAAACCTGATGAAGTTGTTTAGTATTTTGCTGTGAGAACATCACTTATTATGTATGTTGATTTTTATTTGCTGATTGTATGACGACTAAAATATGATGACATTGTTGTTTAGTTGTACTCATATTTGACTGTGAAACTTGTATTTGACGACATAGTTTGTTGTTGAACTGTAATTTGGTCTACGTTTTCGAATGGGAACAAAGCTGACCCGATAGGGCCTCTATTAATTAATTTATTTATTAGCAAAAGGGCCTTTGCTATTTATTTATTTATTTATTTATGAGCAAAGGGGATACCGCTCGATTTTCGTTAATAGAAATCACTAGATGTTCACAACACTATGCCCAGCTTGCTAAGCATGTTTCATTCATTACTAGTTTCAGCAAAGTGCTCATGTCATATCTACTGTATACATCACGCATGCTACATACACTGCAAATAAAGAGATAATCATCCTATGGAGCACAAAGATCTTGCCCATTATCTTCACAAGCTCTTTCATCTCCTCATTGCTGTCAAGGCCGTTCAACAGCTGTTGCTTGGTCATGATTAGATGAACTGCATCTTTAACCTTCTGCTCTGCATCTTCCTCTTCCATCGTTCCTTCAGTTACTTGTCCAACACCCCAACCTGCTGGTATTGGGATTCCTCGACTAACCAAATAATCAGCGTACTTCCATTCCCCTACATCAGCAACTTCCCAGAAATACAAATCACATGAATCTTTCCTTTTCTAGACGAATCAAATTGGAAGATAATCAATCAAACTATTGAAAAAATTCAGCAACTGAAAGCAAGCGAACAACACTTAAACATATTATTACCCCATGATTCGGGCATTTGTAGAAGACTCGGCCAGGGTTGAGGATTGTAGTTGAGACGCGGCGGATGACTCTGCGTGATTTGCAGCAGTGGCACCACACAAACAACAACATGTTGTGATGAGCAACCAGCTGCGATGAGTGTGCTGATGGGGGTGTGATGAGACCCACATGCGATGGTACGGGTGGCGACTTAGCGCATATCTGGCTATTGCCTGCTGAAGAGCGGGTGGACGAGCCGCCAGTGGACATGGTTGCTGCAGCCGGAGCTTCTGATGCTAGGCAGAGTAAGTAGAGAAAAGGAGAAGCGAACATTCGATATGTCAGTTTCATTACTTGCAAAGTATCGTAGCATTATATATAGTCATAGTCTAGGTTTTGATTCGATCCAGCTACATGAGCACGCCTTTTTTTCTAACACTCAGCAACGTCTCTTCACTGGTACACTAGCTTGTTCTGTACACCTTCTCAAGTCTTTGATTTTCAAGGATGTTATGTGGCAAACGTTCCCTGGGAGGACGACGACAAAAGAACGCATTTTCCTTGCAGTTTTAGTTGTGACGTATGATCAAATAGTGGCAGTTTCGGGAATGTTATCTGGCGAACAAGCTCAGTTTTTCTTTTCTTCCTACTAGCAAGAGGCCCATGCGTTGCAGGGAACATTAAGATGCATTTATACGAGTTGTTTATCTTGTGGGAGACAAAGATGAACGAGGGAAGGCCGTATCTGCAAATGTGGAGAGGCATGCGGGTATCTTTTTGCAAAATTGCCATAGTTTGCTTTCTATCCGTTAGGTATAAATCCGACGGTCTATATTGCAGGATGGCAGGCACACCATCATCACCAACTCATTTTTTATAAGAGTAGATAGAGAAATAAAAGTATGTTACGTGGTGTCAGCTCAGTGAACAAACGATTGTGCCAACCTTCACCGTTGGATTGACATTCAACGTCTGTCGTGTTTCTTCAATCTCTTCTTCCTCCAGCCGGCAAAGCCAAAGCAGCACCGACGGGACCGCCTGCTCCTGCCTCCCATGGCTGGTTGAGCTACAACGCACGCATCACGGCTACATCACACCCTAAAACTCCGTGCATCTTCCCCAGCTCCTGTTTGTTCCTGTTCAAGGCCTCACCATCGTCCTCCGCCTTGGTTTGCTTGCCGCACCGCTGAAAGTGCAACTATCCCTATGTGGTTTTGGTAATTCCTAACAACATATAGCTCATTGAGCTAACATCATTCCAAGATGAACATTTCAGGAAAAGCTCAATGAATGGCATGGCATGGATAAGGAAAGTGGATCCCTCAAAATACTAAGGATAAAAGGATTGGCTCAAGCTCAAAAGCTCAAGACTCACATTTTATATTTTAGTGATCCAAGATCACATTGAGTCTATAGGAAAAGCCAATACTATCAAGGAGGGATGAGGTGTTGTTTAATGAGTTTCTTGCTCCACAGTGCTTAGTGATATGCTCCAAAAACCCTCAACTACTTTCTCATATCCACATATGACCCAAACCAAAAGTCAAACTCGCCCCCACCGATTCTTTCTACCCGGCGCCACCGAGTTCAGATGTCATAGCCACTGCCACAAACCCTAGGCAAATCGGTCTCACCGATAGGGATCTCGGTCTCACCGAGATGGGATTGTAATCTCTCTGTTTCCCTTCGTAACGTTTCGGTACCACCGAGATGAGCGATCGGTCCCACCGAGATTGTAATGTAAACTCTCTATTTCCTTTTCGTAACATTTCGGTCCCACCGAAATGAGCGAACTGGTCCCACCGAGTTTACCTGACCAACTCTCTGGTTAGCTTATTACCAAAATTGGTCTCATCGAGTTTGTGTAATCGGTCTCACCAAGATTACGTTATGCCCTAACCCTAACCATATCGGTCCTACCGAGTTGCATGTCGGTCCCACCGAAAATCCTAACGGTCACTAGGTTTACTAAATCGGTCTGACCGAGTTTGTGGATTCGGTCCCACCGAGATTGGTAAATTGTGTGTAACGGTTAGATTTTGTGTGGAGGCTATATATACCCCTCCACCTCCTCTTCATTCATGGAGAGAGCCATCAGAACAAACCTACACTTCCAACTTACGATTTCTGAGAGAGAACCACCTACTCATGTGTTGAGGCCAAGATATTCCATTCCTACCATATGAATCTTGATCTCTAGCCTTCCCCAAGTTGCTTTCCACTCAAATCTTCTTTCCACCAAATCCAAATCCTGTGAGAGAGAGTTGAGTGTTGGGGAGACTATCATTTGAAGCACAAGAGCAAGGAGTTCATCATCAACACACCATTTGTTACTTCTTGGAGAGTGGTGTCTCCTAGATTGGCTAGGTGTCACTTGGGAGCCTCCGACAAGATTGTGGAGTTGAACCAAGGAGTTTGTAAGGGCAAGGAGATCGCCTACTTCGTGAAGATCTAACGCTAGTGAGGCAAGTCCTAGACAAGGTGGCTTCTTCATGGACCCTTCGTGGGTGGAGCCCTCCGTGGACTCGCGCAACCGTTACCCTTCGTGGGCTGAAGTCTCCATCAACGTGGATGTACGATAGCACCACCTATCGGAACCACGACAAAAACATCCGTGTCTCCAATTGCGTTTGAATTCTCCGAACCCTTCCCCTTTACATTCTTGCAAGTTGCATGCTTTACTTTCCGCTGCTCATATACTCTTTGCATGCTTGCTTTAATTGTGTGAAGATTGCTTGACTTGTGCTAAGATAGCTAAAATCTGCCAAAGATTAAAATTGGGAAAAGGATAAGTTTTTAATTGGTCAAGTAGTCTAATCACCCCCCACTAGACATACTTCCGATCCTACAAGTGGTATCAGAGCTTTGGTCTCCATTTGCTTTGATTTCCATAGCTTTTGGTGGTCATAGCCTTGGTTTCACAACCTAGGAGAGTATGGCGTCTAGCGAGGGAAATTATCACCGTAGGGGTCCTTACTTTGATGGTACGAATTTTGCTAGTTGGAAGCATAAGATGAAAATGCATATTCTCGGACATAACCCCACCGTTTGGGCTATTGTGTGTATTGGCTTGCAAGGTGAATTCTTTGATGGGAGAGAACCGAACCGTGAAGCTAGCGCGGATGAGTTGAAGATGCTGCAATACAACGCTCAAGCTTGTGATATCCTCTTCAACGGATTGTGCCCCGAATAATTCAACATAATCAGTCGTCTACAGAATGCAAAGGAAATTTGGGATACTTTGATTGATATGCATGAAGGTACCGACTCCGTCAAGGAATCCAAGTTGGATGTGCTCCAAAGTCAACTTGACAAGTTCAAAATGAAGGATGGTGAAGGTGTCGCTGAAATGTACTCTAGGCTTGCTCTTATCACAAATGAGATTGCGGGCTTAGGAAGTGAAGAGATGACCGACAAATTCATCATCAAGAAGATCCTAAGAGCATGGGATGGAAAATATGATACCATGTGCACATTGATCCAAATGATGCCCAATTACAAAAATCTCAAGCCAACGGAGGTCATTGGAAGAATCGTTGCTCATGAGATGTCACTCAAGGATAAGGAGGAACTTCACAACAAGTCAAGTGGTGCTTACAAAGCCTCATGTGAAGCCCCTACATCATCAAGTGAGAAACAAACCCTCAATGAAGAATTGAGCTTAATGGTGAAGAACTTCAACAAATTCTACAAGAGTAGAAGCAAAGAGAGAAGCTCCAAGTCAAGGTCCTACAATGACAAAAGATCTTCTAGTCGAGAGTGCAATTGCTACAATTGTGGGAGACCCAGACACTATTCCAATGAGTGTACGACACCCCACAAAAGAAGAGAAGAATCACCCAAGAGGAGAAGTAGAAGAGAAGAATCACCACCAAGAGAGAGGAGGAGTAGAGATGATCATTATGAATGAAGAACATCCCAGAGAAGCAAGGATTCAGAAAGGAAGGACAAGTCATCAAGGAGCTACACAAAACGAAGACATCAAGCTCATGTTGGTGAATGGGTATCCGGCTCCGACTCCGACAATCACTCCGAGAGAAGCTATCACTCCGACTCCGAACATACTCAAGATGAAGGTGTTGCCGGTCTAGCACTTGTGTCAACCAACTCCTACGACATATTTGATTCACCAAATGAATGACTTGGAAGATGCTTCATGGCTAAAGGCCCTAAGGTAACACACCCCGAGTATGTTGATTTCAATAGTGATGAAGATGACTTGTTAGGTGATGATGATTTACTTGTTGACAACTCTAGTGATGAATAATATGATGAAACATCAATTAATCATGCTAATCAAGATAAAACGAATGACAATGATAAGGAGAAGATTGAGCTTCTAACTAAAGAACTAAACACTCTTAAGTTAGCTCATAAAACTATCTTAGAAGATCATCGAGAACTTTTAAGGGCTCATGAGAAGTTACGCTTTGAAAAGCTCAACCTTGAGCAAGAGCATGAGTTCTTAAAGGCAATCAATGATGATCTCTGTAAGAAAAGTTCTTCTTACATTGCCAAGCGCTTACTCTTATCAACTTACATGCCTCAAGTCAAGTCCATTAACAAGAACAAGAAAGATTCTTCCTCTAGTAGTAACAATAATCATGCCAAATCCACTAATGATTCTCTTAGCCAAGTTACACTTGAGCAAGAAAATAGCTTATTGAAGGGAATTATAGAGAAAGGTGTTTACAAGAGCCTTGCCGGGAGTAAGCAATTTGAGGAAATTGTACGCAAGCAAGGAAGGCACCGGAAGAACCAAGGTGTTGGTTTTGAATGAAAGTTCAATGCCAATGGAGTTGAGTGGGAAGAAGATCAATATCCCAAGATGAAGTTTGTTCCTCAACAAGAGAAGTATGATCCTACTTCCTTCAAGGGGACACAAGCTCAAGATGATCTTCCACCACAAGACCACAAGCAAAGAGGCAAGGACAAACTTCAAGAGGAGATTGATGCATTTGAAGAAGCTCCTAAGGCCTTGGTCAAGTGGGTTCCCAAGACTACGTCAAGTTCTACTTCATCAAGTACGACTACAACTCCAAGGATTCCCATCAAGATGATGTGGATCCCAAAGAAGAAGAACTAGAGAGTTTTTGAGGGTGACTCCGCCAACATACTTCACTCATATCATTTTGGCAACAATAAGTGCAATCAACTTCCACATCTTGCACTAGTTCAAGGAGTCACAAACCCTCTTGTTGGTAAGACAAGGGACAAGGTAACCTAATGCGTTCATGGACATCATCTTGTGTGTGCATCACTCTATGTCTATGGATATATCTGTTTGTTCCTTGTGGGACTAACCCATGTAGGTATTGAAAGTGCAAGTCACTCCAAAGGATTGCTCCAAATGATCTTCATCAACATTGAGCATCCACATCTTCAACACCTACATGAAGTCATCATCGACAAAACCCAAGGTTAGTTCATCCCTCTAAGGGGGGATCTCACATCTAGGGAAGCTTAACTCTAAGAATTGAGTCAAAGCAACTCTAATGGTGTGGACACATCAATGCATTATGTAAAAGTGGTAACCCCACTTGAGCTTAAACGATGAGTATGACCTATGATCAAATGTTCTCATTTGACTCATAAGTAAATATACTCATATATAGATGACCTAGTCATCGCCAATTGTTTGATAGATGCTAGAATTGGTTGTGCATGCTTTGCCACATATTTCATTTGCCATTTTATTGTGTGAGCATGTTGATTGCATATTTAACTCATTCGAGGACATCCACTTGTTGCTTTGATTGATTGGTTTCTTTTTCTTTTGCCAAGTGGATGAACAAGAATGCCTAAGAACCTTCTCTAGCTATCTATGCTTTTCTTGTCTCAAACTCTATTCATGCTACATCACAAAATTTGATCAAGTCAGATTCGAACCACTCTGTGTGAGGAGCACTCGGAGTCCCTGATTCGTCATAGACTTAAACTTCCAAAACTTCTTTGTGCGTTTCGGTCTGACCGATTCTTCTATTTCGGTCATACCGAGATCACTAAGTCGATCTAGGTTTTTAATCTCGGTGCAACCGATTTGAACATTTCAGTCACACCGAGTTGCTGTAACTGTCAACAGTTATGCATCTCGGTGCCACTGAGTTGTTCCACTCGGTCACACCGACAGGGTCGGGCTATATATACTCACAGGCAAAAATTTGGAAACTTTCTCCAAACCCCTTCGCCCGCGCATAGCTCGCTCTGCCTCTAGGGTCTCCGGATCGTCCTCCTCGTCGCCAGCCGCCTCCAGTCGCTGGTCTCCGCCGCCGTCAACGGAATTCAACCCCTCCGCTGCCGCCATAGCGAGTTCATCGCTAAGCTAGGGTATGGACTCGATCACAGTGCTATCCCCGTCCAATTCCTAGCACATTGTGTTCATCATGATTCTTGCCATGATTGAAACGATTCTATCCAGTCAAAACAATCCATAGATTAGAAGTGAATTGGAAATTTAGGGTAAGGTTTTCGCCGAAACCATCTCGGACCCACCGAGTGGTAGAACTCGGTTCCACCGATTCAGCTAAGGCCATTGCACAAGTGATTCTCGGTCTGACCGAGAATTGCAAATCGGTGTGACCGAGTTCAGGACTTTGTGAAACCCTAGCAGTCTCGGTGCCACCGAACTGTGACTCGGTCTGACCAAGTTCACTAGTTTAGGTTCCAAAAGCTACTTCGGTATCACCGAGTTTGCAAATCGATTGATCCGAAATGCTTTCTGTGGGAAACTAAAACTAAGTTTTTGAATCATTTTTTTTGCAAAAACCTCTATATTTTGTGATGCTCATCCACTCTATCTCATCTATATCTACTCACAGGGTCTGCAGTCAGTGTTTGCAATATGTCTGATCAAAGTGACAGCCAGAACCAGTCAGAGGAGCAGATTCACATGAGTGAGGGCACTAGTCCCTCTAGAACCTCAGATGATGGCAGCAGGAGCATCCCAAGCAACTTGCCCAAAGCTGCCACCAGGGCCAGAAAGAAGAAAACCTCAGAATCTGAGGATGAAGACTATGTGGCAGTTGAGGATGAGGCCACTTCCAAGAAGAAAGTGCTCAAAAAGGAATATGGCACATCTGCAACCACTAAGCCTGGTATGAAGACCATGACCAGAGTTGTTGGACAGCCTCCCATGATGGAAGAGGAAGAGGAAGAAGAGGCTGCTGCACCAGCACCCAAGGCTCAAAAGCTTATGGGTGATGCTATTAGGTCAGGGGCTGCATCATCAAAGCCCAAAGAAGCACCCAAAGCTACCTCCAAGCCCAAGACTGCACCTAAGAGGAATACCAGAAACATATCTGCTGCTGAAAAGAACAAGGCCCCAGTGCCTGAAGCTACTGCTGAAGAAGAAGAAGATGAAGAGCATATCTTGAGGAAGTTGAAGCCAAAGATTCCATACCACAATGATTCTCATCCTGTGGCTGAGAACATGAAGCTGAGGAAGGATGCAGGACTCAGACAGTGGAGGTTGTCTGATCCTTATGCTATCAAGAGAAGGACTGCTGTTGACTACAAATTCCATACTAAGGAACAACAGGATTTCTATGAAACTGTGCTGCTGGACAAGAAGCCTATAGTTTGTGACATGAGGTGGGTGGACTGGAAATACATCAAGGAGAATGAGGAACACTATCCTGGTGTGTATGACAGTTTTAGTGCTTGTGGAGTTGCAGACTTTGTTGGACAGAAGTTCACAAAGTGGAATGATGAGCTCATAATGCAATTCTACTCCACAGCACACTTCTATCCAGATGGCAGGATAGTATGGATGTCTGAAGGTACAAGCTACCAGTCTACAATTGAAGAATGGGCAAATCTGATCAATGCACCAAAGGAGAAAGAAGATGATTTGGATGTCTATGCCAAGAAGAAGAAGGATCACAATTCTATGGCACATATGTACAAGGGGATCCCAGATGCTGCAGTTGAGACACACAAGTTTGGATCTGTACATTTCCTTCTGTCAGGACTGCCAACCATCAACTAGATCCTTAGGCACACACTCTTGCCTAAGTCAGGAGATCACAACATGATCATAGGCCATGCAATAAATCTGCTACACATATTTGATGTGCCTCAAAAGTTCAAAGTCATGAGCCTCATAGTTGAGACTATCAAGAGGACATCAGCTGACCAGAAGAGAAGCTGTGGGTATGCCCCACAAATCCAGGAGCTGATTAACTCCAAGATGGGCACATGCACATACCTATTGGACAAGGAACACATGCCTATCTTTCCAGATTTTGAGGACAACCAAGTGGTTATGGATGAAGATGAACCATCCTCTGTGCATGCTCAAGCAAAGAAGGAGAAGGCAAGGAAAGAGAAGGCTACCAAGATGCCAACAATGGAAGAGGCATCTCAGTACTTTTTGAAGAGCAAACAAGATCAACAAGGCTACTTGATTGCATCCACTCTGAGGATTGAGAAGGGGCTGGCCACCTTGACTCAAAACCAGGAGAGCCTGAAGAGGATCATGGAGCAGAAGTTCTATGACTTGGATGTGAAGGTAATTGAGATCCAGTTTGTTGTTGAGTAGCTTCAGGATGATATGTAGGAGAGGAAGGTCAAGACAATCACTGATGCATTTTCCAGAGTGCATAGAGCTCAGAGATCAGCTGCAGTGCCAATGACAGACACCAGAGCCACTTCATCTGCACCAGCTACAACTCCTACAACTCCAGTGCAACCAGCTCCAGCACCTACACCTCCAGCTCCATCCACATCAACTGAATCCTTTGTCCTTGGAGTCATATCTACACCACCACATCAAGACCAAGCCTGAGAGACGACATAGTACTATGCATTTTCTAGGAACGTTTTGGTCACTTGTTGCCAAAGGGGGAGAAAAATGTATAGATCATAGGCTTCGAGAGAGAGAGTTTGCTTTTGTTCTCTCTTGCTTTGGTGGTTAAACTTTATTTGCTTGTTTGAGATACTTTATGTCTGTGTGATACCTGGATGATCATGTGTTTGATCATATGCTACATTTATGCTTGTTGGATGAAATTATCCCATCTATCTCTATATGATCATTCACTTTGCTTGGTGATGAGTGCATGTATTCAATCTTTATTATTTTGAGCGCTCCACCAAGATGTATGTGACATGGAAGAGTAACTCATGAGCCTAACTCTTTGTGCATTTGCAGTCCAAAGCAAATCTTAAACTATGCACAAATTTAGGGGGAGATCTTGCTTATCACATACTTCTCAAAGCGACAATGTTTTTCACTCTTATTATTATTTGTCGAAGCTTTGATATATATGTGTCATCAATTACCAAAAAGGGGGAGATTGAAAGTGCAACTACCCCTAGGTGGTTTTGGTAATTCCTAACAACATATAGCTCATTGAGCTAACATCATTCCAAGATGAACATTTCAGGAAAAGCTCAATGAATGGCACGGCATGGATAAGGAAAGTGGATCCCTCAAAATACTAAGGATAAAAGGATTGGCTCAATCTCAAAAGCTCAAGACTCTACATTTTATATTTTAGTGATCCAAGATCACATTGAGTCTATAGGAAAAGCCAATACTATCAAGGAGGGATGAGGTGTTGTTTAATGAGTTTCTTGCTCCATAGTGCTTAGTGATATGCTCCAAAAACCCTCAACTAATTTCTCATATCCACATATGGCCCAAACCAAAAGTCAAACTCGGCCCCACCGATTCTTTCTACCCGGCGCCACCGAGTTCAGATGTCATAGCCACTGCCACAAACCCTAGGCAAATCGGTCTCACCGATAGGGATCTCGGTCTCACTGAGATGGGATTGTAATCTCTCTGTTTCCCTTCGTAACGTTTCGGTACCACCGAGATGAGCGATCGGTCCCACCGAGATTGTAATGTAAACTCTCTGTTTCCTTTTCGTAACAGTTTGGTCCCACCGAAATGAGCGAACCAGTCCCACCGAGTTTACCTGACCAACTCTCTGGTTAGCTTATTACCAAAATCGGTCTCACCGAGTTTGTGTAATCGGTCTCACCGAGATTACGTTATGCCCTAACCCTAACCATATCGGTCCTACTGAGTTGCATGTCGGTCCCACCGAAAATCCTAACGGTCACTAGGTTTACTAAATCGGTCTGACCGAGTTTGTTGATTCGGTCCCACCGAGATTGGTAAATTGTGTGTAACGGTTAGATTTTGTGTGGAGGCTATATATACCCCTCCACCTCCTCTTCATTCGTGGAGAGAGCCATCAGAACAAACCTACACTTCCAACTTACAATTTCTGAGAGAGAACCACCTACTCATGTGTTGAGGCCAAGATATTCCATTCCTACCATATGAATCTTGATCTCTAGCCTTCCCCAAGTTGCTTTCCACTCAAATCTTCTTTCCACCAAATCCAAATCCTGTGAGAGAGAGTTGAGTGTTGGGGAGACTATCATTTGAAGCACAAGAGCAAGGAGTTCATCATCAACACACCATTTGCTACTTCTTGGAGAGTGGTGTCTCCTAGATTGGCTAGGTGTCACTTGGGAGCCACCGACAAGATTGTGGAGTTGAACCAAGGAGTTTGTAAGGGCAAGGAGATCGCCTACTTCATGAAGATCTACCGCTAGTGAGGCAAGTCCTTCATGGGCGACGGACATGGTGGGATAGACAAGGTTGCTTCTTCGTGGACCCTTCATGGGTGGAGCCCTTCGTGGACTCGCGCAACCGTTACCCTTCGTGGGTTGAAGTCTCCATCAACGTGGATGTACGATAGCACCACCTATCGGAACCACGACAAAAACATCCGTGTCTCCAATTGCGTTTGAATTCTCCAAACCCTTCCCCTTTACATTCTTGCAAGTTGCATGCTTTACTTTCCGCTGCTCATATACTCTTTGCATGCTTGCTTGAATTGTGTGAAGATTGCTTGACTTGTGCTAAGATAGCTAAAATCTGCCAGAGACTAAAATTGGGAAAAGGATAAGTTTTTAATTGGTCAAGTAGTCTAATCACCCCCCTCTAGACATACTTCCGATCCTACAAGCGCCGCCCCCCGGTGTTGTCAACATGGTCAACAACCGAGAGGAATAAGGAGATGACTGTACATGGTGAGGATGACCATAGGGACTCACCAGGATCATGGCAGTAGGCAAGCAAGTGCCTCCTTTATTACAAGAAAAAAACGGTTCCTCCTGATGGTTTCCTGACATCTGGATCGCACGCCACTATCAACATAGTCAATAAGCAAGATAACTGCACAAGGAGCGGCTGACACCTAGGACCCAGCAGCTCGCACAATATTTTTTGTTTTGTTTTCGGGACGGAGCAGCGTATCAACTGGGTTGTGCGAAAGCTGTGGCCCGTCTAGCCCAGGCTTTTATTTCATATGTTTACCACATGACCAACCCGATTTTTCTATCTTTTTGAAAATGGCTAGCCCGGTATTTTTTTTTGCAGAATAACCAACGGAGGCCTACTTGCTTTTCTACGCCCTGTTGGGCCAGAAATCTTCCAAGGCAAGGAGGTATGCATTCGGCTTGCCTAGAAAATGGGCTATAAGTAATAAAAAATGGGTTGTAAAATGAAAAAAATACAGAAAACAGTCAATCAATTCCAAATTACTTTTTTCTTTCGGATTTTGATATTTTAAATTTCATTGTTTTTGTGTAGGTAAAATTTCATTGGATTTTAAATTAAGGTATGTTTAATTTTTCAATTAATTTGAATCTAGCTAGAAATTTCGGACTGTATGCTGTTTGGGACAGATTTGGAGGCTCACTTGTGGGTCTACTAGGTTGACGCATACGAAAGGCTTTGTCAACCTAGTCCACAAACGATTCTAGTAGCAGTGACCATTGGATGTTAATCCAACGGCCGTGCTGCTTCTTCAATATGCGATCTTGTTGCTCCTGCCACCCAAACCAGCGCCGGTGGGACCACCTGCTCCCGCCTCCCGTGGCCGGCTGTGCTGCCGCGCAGGCCGCACCGCCCCACCCTACTCCATCGTTGGCCAGGCCATTCCTCTACTCAACGACACCTTCTATTATTTTTCGGCGATGGAACCCGAATCAGTAAACCCTCGTAGTCCCCACAGCGTGGGCAACCACAACCGAGTCTTCCCCGGCTCCGGGTCGTTCCCTTCCTAGGCCTCGCTGTCGTCTACCGCTCTGGTGCTATCGGTGCGGTGTGGTCAACATGGTCAACGAATGACATCCATCGGAAGAGGACCGTACATGGAGAGGCTGACAGCTAGGTCCACGGCCGCACACAAGGAAGTGCCTCCTTATTACACGCAAAATAATGATTCCTCCACCTGACAACGGGGACCCACCGGAAGGGCCTCTGTATTTCGTGAAAAAATGTTCCTCCTGCTGAAAGCTCGGACCCACCAGCTATATCTTCGCACGCAAGCAACTACCTCCTTATTAAACACAAAAAAATGAATACTCCCCTGCTAGATGGGACCCACCATATTTGGAGGCTGACTTGTGGGCCTACTAAGTTTACGGGGATGCATGATTTGTCAACTTAGTCAATATAAATGATTCTAACTACATTGACCGTACGATGTCCATCCAACGGCTGTCGTGCTTCTTCAACATCTGGTCTTCTTGCTCCAGCCGCCCAAACCATCGCGGGCCGTGCCGCCTGCTCTTGCCTCCCATGGCCGGTTGTGCTACCATGCAGGCCTCACCGCCCCCTCCTACTCCAACCGCTGGCCAGGCCATCCCTCTACTCATTCACAACCCATGTTATTCTGCGGCGATGGCAGCCTCACACCGCAGCCGAACCAGTCAACCCTCATACTCCCCTCCGCATGGGCATACACTGCCGCATCTTACCCGGCTCCGTGTTGTCCCCTTCCTAGGCCTCCCCGTCGTCATCTGCCTTGGTGCCCTCAGCATGGCGTGGTCAACATGGTCAAGGAACGACTTCCATCGGAAGAGGACTGTACGTGGAGAGGCTGACAGGTGGGTCCATGGTCGCAGCAAGGAAGTGCCTCCTTATTACGCATGAAATAATTATTCCTCCACCTGACATCCGGGACCCACCGGAAGGGCCTCTGTATTTTGCGAAAAAAATATTTCCCCCCTGACAGCTAGGACCCACCAGCTACATCTTCGCACGCAATGAAGTGCGTCCATATTACGGGAAAAAATGATTCTCCCCCTGACAGCTGGGACCCACTAGCTATATCTTCGCACGCAAGGAAGTGCCTCCTTATCCTCTCTGACAGCTGGGACCCACCCGGTCGAACCGTACGTAGGGTTGTCTGTCTGGTTGCGAACATGTATGTACATACTGGTCGATCGGTCTCTCTGCAAGGATGAACCGTGGCCGAGCAAGCAGTGGCATGTGTAGTACAAGAGTCCCCGACGTAGCAGTTCAGGCAGTCCAGTCAAAACCGTGTACACGTACATACAGCCAGATGCCAAAAAATACGGCCATGTAAGTACATACAGGCGTGGTCTTGAACGCCTACTCGCGTATGGCCAGGACTCGTGTACATGGAGAGGCAACGGACGGAAGCAACATCGTACTGTTCATCGGCAACCAACTGGCTAGGTCAGAACGAAGGACAACGTCCTGTTCATCGGGAGGCAACAGACTGGGTCCGAAATGTTCAATGGGAGGTAACCGACTTGGATGGAACAGCCGAAATGGGGTCTAGTGTACCGCAGTACGGAGGAAATATCCTTCTGTTCGACCGGCTACAGTCGAAATGGGATCCTGTTCATCGAGAGGCGTCTGGCGTACCGCAAAACAGAGGAAACGGACTTGTGTTGGAGCACCTACGGTCGAAATGGGGTCCTGTTCATCGGGAGGGGTGTGGCGTACCGCAAAACGGTACTCCACGGGCTACTGTTCATCCACCTTCGACTTCCTCCAGCCTCCACCTGCTACTATTCATCCACTGTTGACTTCCTCTAGCCTCCACCAGCTACTGTTCATCCATCCTCCACCCGCTACTATTCAACCAGCCCTCCACGGGGTCCTGTTCATCCAGCCTCCACCGGCTACTGTTCAACCAGCCTCCACGAGGTCCTGTTCATCCACCCCCAACCGGCTCGGGTGTGTGGCGGCCTCCTCGGTCGGGGTCCTGTTCATCCAGCGGCAACAACCTCTAGTACCACAGGGTCCTGTTCATCCAACCCCCACCGGGAACTGTTCATCCAACCCCCAGTCACTGTTCATCAAGAGGCAGCAGGTTCGATTGGCTTTAGTTAGCAGCAGTAACGAAGGAATCACTCGGATTCAGTTAACAACCAAGGGATCGATCGCTCGGGTTCAGTAACGTAGCTAGTGCAATCACTCAGATTCAGTAAGAGAATGCCTCGCTTGGGTTCAGTTAGAGCCCAACGCCTCGCACACGCGCGCGTACGTGTACGAGAGAAATGCGCAAACCTCCGTGCATCGCTCGGCCCCGACCACCCACCGTAACCTAGAACTCCCCGATATTTTCCTTGCCCTCGCTTCTACCATGATTTTTTCCCCTTCATGGACGGCCCAAAGAATGTCATGCAGGTGCGTCCCCGGCCCGCCCAGGATGAAAAGCCTATTTTTGTCATAAGTAGGAGCCCACCACATCTATGATGATACGTTGTTTTGTCACAATTATCATCATAGAAGTGTCATAAGCATGAAAAAAAATCATTCGGCCCATAATGTCACAGATGCGTGTTTTTTTGGTAGTGCATTCTCGAGCTATCTAGTCCCTTGTCAAACTTTGCGATGAACCTGTAAGTTGTCGTTATGATCACCGTGTTACATGTGAGATTTGGGAAACCCGAAAGCCTGTCGTACGATAAGAAGTGACTACGATACTATCATGGTCTAAGGAGCAAAATCCCATGTTAACACTTCATGTAATTACAATTGATTACAAATGATATTACCCAATTCATAACAAACAAGTTTGGGTCAATTCAATATGATCATTCTTCCAACTACATAATCTCAATGTTGTTTTAGGACTATTGTTACACTCAATGATATCCTAAGATCCAGAAAACATGATTACCAACAACACTTTTGCTAGTCTTAGAGGCGAGACTAGGAACCTTTATTTTATCCATTTATCATTTCACAATTGCACATGAGTTTTCCACTGAATCGCATATTCTAGGATCCTAGCAGATATAGCATGAAATATAAACACTTAACTATGAATATGGAAATATAATAATATATTATTGCCTCTAGGGCAGATTTCCACCAGTCTCCCACTTGCACTAGAGTCAACAATCTAGTTAGCATTTTTAACTTTTACACCAACCGCAATCCGGTGTAAGTCCATGCTTTGCTTCTAGTATAGACTTCGTCCTATCAAATCTGACAACTTCAGATCCGTGTGTATCTTTTGCATATGTATGCATCTGTCATGTTTTCACATGAATTCATAATTGTGTGAAACAAACTTAGTATATATTGAATCACTGGAAATACCTTTGATTCCTTAGATTGAGCTATAGAACCACTATTTGAGAACAGTGTCCTATTTGCACAATCATCTAAAAACCATACCAAGGTCATATATGAACCTTTGATTCATCACCCTCTATTGTTGCTTCTAAAGCGACAATATACTCAACCTTCTGTTATAGAATTCACCATAATAACTTTCTTCGACTAGTTCCAACTTACTGTGCCACCATATATCATTTATTTGAAATCAAAATTCTCTTGGAGCACCGATTGAAGATTTTTGTCGATGTACCACTTACATCAAGCATGTATTGATGTAACTCCTTACAGCGATGTCTTCATTTTCTCCGTATGTGAGAAACATGTCATCCGTACTCAACGACATTTTCACCGTTTGTCGTATGATCAACAATTTTGCCATTCTAGTAACTTTACTCATAATTTACTTGGAGTACTGGACACATCTGGTTATTTACATACCATGGAATTAACATAAGTGTGATTGAAATCATGTATTTCACTCATCAGTATTTCGTGATACTAATTCTTGCTAAGAATTCCTTCCATGTGACTTTGACAAGAAACTCTTCTTGGGATTTTTCATACTAAACTTCTTTAGCATTTTGTCAATATGTATTCTGCTAAGTATGATTAGACACTAATATCTCCTTAGATTATTATGTCTATTACAAGGACTAAATTGCAAAAGTACTTTACTCAAAAACGATTTTCAATAAAATCTTAAAATGTGTCAAGAAATTTATATAATTTCCCATCAACATTGTGTCACGCACACACAGTGTTTAGGAATATTACCATGCACCCACTTACTTTCTTGTAAATACAAGCATCTTTGTTTCTATTGATGAAATAATATTATTTGATCAATTCATCAAAATAAAGGTTACAACTCCACTATGCTTGCTTCAGATCATTACTAGATCTCTTGAAGTTTGCACATTTACTAGCATCCCCTGGATCGAGAAAATTACCTTGGACTGTATCAAATATACAACCTTGGTACTATTTCCATCTCACGGGAATCATTTTGGCATCCATCTGTTATATCTCATAATTTAAATATTTAGTATTTGCTAGTATAATCCAAACTGAATTTAAGTATTTTATGATGAGATAATCTGGTCATAACCAATTCCTTGATCTTTTCATAAACTATTTGCAACAAGTCAAGCATTATAAAACATTTTTTTATCTTTGTCAATCTATAGATCCATCACTACAGTTTATACTTTAAGTCTTTCAAAGGTTCCATCAAGCTCTAAACTTGAATTATGTGTGTGCACACTATTTCAGATTATTTTGGCGTACAGCCAATTCTGGAGTCAAGGCCCATCAACGCTTCTCTGTGTATTATAGGTTCATTGTTTGTTTCAACAATATTCCGACCGCACACCTTGAAGGACTGTATGGATTTTTCCAACCTATATAGTTCAGTTGCACGTGACCAAAGTCTTTATAGAGGCTTTTGTATCAATCGTGGTAAGAAATTTTAGGACCACTTCTAGCATTCCTTTTGTTTGACCTGATCACGAAGATTCTGTAATCTCGTCGAATTGCACTGTCCTCCTACTTACTCTTTTATAGAAAATATTTTCTTCAAAATTTCCGCACTCTGTGAAAAAATACTTTGCCTTTGCGTAGCAATAGATGAATACCCAACCATTTGGGACAACCTACAAAGTAGCACTTGTTTGAACAAATTTGATGGTGCTCTCTTTAAGTGTAAAATCCATAGTCTCTAAAGCATCACATTAAAAGTATATTGGCTGAACAATCAATGTCATCTCTGATCTCACCATGTCATACGTAACTTGATTACATCTACTCAAAACACTCTACTCTTAGTAGTGTTTCTAGGAGGTGCAAGCTATAAAATTCTTTTATAGCTCATCAGACATTTGCTAAATTTGTAACTCAAATATTCTTTTCTACAATCCAATTGTAGAATCATTGTTACAATAACTTCTACTTCATTATGAAAATCTTTTGAAACATTTCGAAATATCCAGATTTATGTCTTAGTTTGTAACTATAAATATCTACTTGAGTCATCCTTGAAGATAGATAAATCCACTACTTGCAACAACACATTTTGGACTACGTACATAAATATGCATATTTCCAATTTATTTTATTGCTCGTCCTTTATGGCCCATGAACGGTATTTTTAGTTTACTTCACTATTTGGATGAAAACTTGCAAGTGTCAGATGATTCATAATCATATGACTAAAAATTGTTGAGGAATCATGTTGAAAGAACAACATTCTGTGTCCTAAATATCGTATATAGAGACTTTTCATGTATCGACGCTTTTGATTCAATTATGAAAGTACGATGTACTAGATTTGCACCCCTAGTTACGCAGAAGTGCAAGCACAACCAATTTATTTTGTTGCTCGTCCTTTATGGCCCGTGAATGGTATTTTTAGTTTACTTCACTATTTGGCCCTGTTCAAGAACTCATCCGATTAACCAGTTAACTTGCCGATTAATTCCTACTCGTAGGGTCACCGAGTAGCCTATAAACCGATAAATCGTCCAATTAATTGATTAAATGGCCGATTAACTTGCCGATTAGCCGATTAATCCCCTAATCACCTGCCAACCGAGCAGCTACCAGTTATCGATTTCCTTAACAATGCTATTTGGGCGAAAACTTGGAAGTGTCAGATGATTCGTAATCATATGACTCCAAAATCCAGCGCTATGGAATTTCTCCATGCGAGTTTCTCCAATGTGACTAAATGAAGTGCCACACATATGTGGTATTCTTTTATTCTTGCGACATTTAGCGTCAGTGTTATGGATGTTCAGTTTTATCATCAATAGTCATAACTTAAATCATATTCATAATAGGAGTGTGGCCTTTTTGTTCATTACATCAAAGAACTATTTTTCTCTTATGAACAACCTCCTTGCAACTTCTATGCAATGGGCTAGAGTGTACAAAACTATAAAATGAATTATGATAATAAATTCAGAGGTAATATCTTGATGAAAAAGTATCATAACTATTACAAAATTTTCAACACATATTTTAACCTTATTAATTTGTTGGTCATTAGGCCGTAGTAATTCTTGCATTGATTCACAATAACATGAAATCAAGTCAATATCCTTGTGATTAACTTTTAACCACAATTCCCGAAGAATTTAGTGTTTAACAATTTAATCACGATTCTCAAGAATCACACTTTACTTGACCGACTTTCTGTACATCTTATAACTTGTATGACATTCATGCCTGAGCTGGAAATTCTAGTTTTCTTTTCCTTCCGCCTCTAAACTTCTTATAGTTTTACTTTCAATATTTCTCCCACTCAACAGAAGAATCATTTAACATTTTAAGAGTAGGATGAGCCCCAAACTTCCCTAGGTATGTAAGTATCACTGCATCCTTTGGTTTTGTTCTTTCTCTTTAAGTTCTCACCATCAACTCATGACTGCCATTCTTCTGGATCTTACACATTTCAGTCTTAAACATAGTTGAACACTTCACTAGATCTTGCAAACGAAACACTTCTTTAGATATCACATATCTTTTAATCTTTGTTTGTTTCTGAAAACAATTTTTGGATCCAAGAATATCACATAACTATCCCAAACATTTTGAAGTTCGGTTTCCCGAAAGCAAGCAAACTATAATGCAATTCTAGATTTCGGATCGAAGGACATGAGTCTCGTCATCCATAACATCGACAAGAGAGTATTATAAGTATGAAGGAGGAACAAAATCTTGGCACTTTCAGAGGACGATCCTCTCAATCATAAAGATTCAACCAGATAAAGAATAGCTACTTCCTCCTTTTCAGTTTATAGGGCTTAAATATGAAATCTCATCAACCAAGGTAGATGATGAGTGGAGGAATGTATCTCGTAGTTTACAAAATTACTCGAACTTTAATCTACATTAATTACAATGTATGCATGGATGACCACTAAATGAGTAGGAATGGTTACATGCATTGGTTGGTTTCTTTTAATCCTTGCATGTATCAATTTAATGCACCTTGGAATGTGAACATGTGGTGAAAAGAAGTGAAAATGAGACTTATAATATGAAAAAACCAAGAAAATGAAATAACCCCAATAAACCAGAAAGGAGGGTGTAATCAATTTCAACAACAAAGATGGAACTGTGAGCCATAATTCTACAACTATAATGCAAACTACACATACATTGTTCATAATTAATTTGCACTACTGATTAAACTTAATTACTACATAAATGTGCTCCCACTCAAATCAATATCTCTCATAATTGATAGTGAGTGATTCAAGATCCTAATCTAGTTTTCAGTCATTGATCTGGACATCACTGATGATGAGAATTTTGATCGGTAGGCAAACTATTGCCGATCATATGTCCATATGACTCTTGTTCATCTTTCGATGCTTTGTGCTCCGAGCTCGGAAAGATTCTGCCAGAACTTCAAGACAACCGATTGTTATCTGCTTGCTCGATCTGACCTTGCCCGTCTTACACTCACGTCCCGTTTGTACTCATGTGGACATGACGCACTCTGGAACACTATGTGTTATAGACGATTGCAACACTGGGAAGAGCAACTTTTAACTTGATATTTACTGTGAGAGATCACCCTAATAATTGAATACTGCCAAATCAAGAGGTGCAAACAACAAAGTGATAAACATCTCAGGAAATTCATAAAAGCATGATATTGTATAGTCCTGTGCGTTGGGAGTCCTCCATGATCATCTTCAATCTTCAGTTGAAGTGTCGTGACGACCAATATTAGTTGCCATGGCAACCATTTCAAAAACGTTGTTGTGCTGGCAATTTCAGGAAATGTTGTCATGGCTACCATTTCAAAAAATGTTATCATGGCACCAAATTCAGAAATTCCGCCGTGGCATGAAATTATAGCTCCTCGTCCCGCGCCAAGTACAACTTCTCCTTGTCGGGGTCCTCCATGTACATGTGTCATCGTCAGATGTAGCATGTAGGCTTTCTCCATAATATTTACATTAACGCGGCAATCTCGTGGCTCCAGTCATCATGCCGTGACGTGCAAGCCATTTAACATGACAACATATAGCCTTCTCATACATAAACTCATTATCATGACGAAGACTATACCACATCATGTGCATACTTTACAAAACCAAGTTAGACATCTTATAATTGGTTTTAGCAAAATTTTAGTTATGCGGTTAACCATTTTTAACAAACAATACTAGCTACCTATGTCCACAACATAAGTGATGATTCTTGATGCTAGTTAAGTTTCGGAGTGTGTGAAAGAAGGGACTTAATTCAAAGTCTCATTCCCCACATTAAACTTCGTAAAATACACGTGACCCCTAGAAGATCATACATATTCGTCACCCTCTTATATACACGGCGGTTCACTATTCTCAACTATGGTGAAGCCCAATAAACTATTAGCAGATCATCGACAGCCAGAGCCGATCGATTGTCAGAACCTTGTAAGAAAGTGACACCATGTTATTGGTGAATTGAGCCAAAGCAACACTCGAGGGAAGCATAGCAGGAACATCAACTCTCACAATCACATGTGATCCAGAATGCAACCTGCACCTAATCATATAACTGCATGTGATGCCACTATTGGGAAACATACTAGAAAACAAAAGATTTCGAGCCTACACACACCCAAGATCAATATGAATATGCATAACGGGTTGGGATCATGATCCTTACCGTCGCCGAGTTGTAGTGGAAGAAGATCGTGCCGGTGTAGATCATACTTGGAATTCCTCGAACCATCGATGAACGATCTCGTGAACCACCCATGAACAGTCCCTCGAACCAAAGACCGAAAGCACGACCTCTCTACTTGGTTGCAAGCATGTAGTCTTCATGTTCCGGCAGCGCTTTGCCATCCAGAGCTAATCATCGCCGGAGAATTAGAGGTAGGAGATTAGGACCATGCTGAGCTTCTAATTATGAGGACTAGAGGATTATCCTAGCTCTAACTAGTCAACTAGGACCAACTTTTAGTCAAAAAATATATTCGGTAAAAAAACTAGAACTAGACTAGAAGAACTAGAGGAGGCTCCAAAACTTGTATGAACAAAAGAGCACAAATCCCCTAGTATATATAGGATAGAGGGGGAGAGAAAGGGCTACCACCAAGGGGTAAAGTTTCCCTCTTGGTGTGCCGGCCAAGGGGAGGAGGAGTCGGACTCCTCCCCCTCCCAATTCAGCCTCCTTCCTTTTAGGAAGGAGCACCTCCCCTCTTGGGCCCTTGTGGCCCAATATGACTTCCACCTCTTGGCCTTTTTAGGCCCATTGATATTTAAATTAAATACAAAATGTTCTAAATACTGACCATTTTGTATATAATTTAACATCTCCAGAAACATTTTCCACCTATATATAATATATCAGCAATACCCCGTATTACCCAATATTCACCGAAACCCCTCTGGTGACCCAGAAACACTTCCAAATCCTCTCGGAACTATTTCACATTAATGAAACAATTTCCACAAATATATTCTCATCACTCCCATCCTACTAACACTCAACAAATCATGATTGCCTTCGGCTTGTGACTCCGTAGGTTCGGGAACTCATGGACATGAACGAAACCATTTGTTCAATGACCGATAGCGGAATCATGGACGTCCATATCGATCCCTATGAGCACATGAATGATATTCGAGTGAACCTTTGGTTATCATGTGATGCTAACTTTGCTTCACGATACTTTATAAAATCGGAGATGCATTGGTATCCCTCTGAGTCCTCACCATGCTCACTATATCGAAATCCTCGTTATCAGTTTTGTTCTACTTTCTTGTTATCGTGTTCCGACATACCTGTGACGTAGTCACCTAGGTATGGCAAGACGATGATTGATGACATCATACCGAAAGGGCCCTAAGAATATCTCTCCATCGCCGGAGGAGAAAATCCCATACTCGAGCTATGTAGTCCCTTGTCAAACTTTCCGATGAACCTGTAAGTTGTCATTATGATCATTGTGTTATAGGTGACGTTTGAGGAACCCCAAAGCTCATCGATAATCTCATGGTCTAAGGAGCAAAATCACATGTTAACACTCTGTGTTATTACAATTGATTACAGACAATATTACTCAATTCATAACTAAGAAGTTTGGGTCGATTCAATATGATCATTCTTCCAACGTCATAATCTCAATGTTTGTTTAGGACTATCGTTACACTTAATGATATCATAAGATGTAACGCCCTCGATGCGGCTATATCTCCCACGTGTCGAAGCACGACTTAGAGGCATAACCGCATTGAAAGCAATGTCGCAAGTGAGGTAATCTTCACACAACCCATGTAATACATAAGGGAAAGAGATACATAGTTGGCTTACAATCGCCACTTCACACAATTACATGAATAAAGCATTACATCATCCAGATACAATCAAGGTCCGACTACGGAACCAAAATAAAAGAAGAACCCCAAATGCGACAAAGGTCCCCGATCGACCCCAACTGGGCTCCACTACTGATCAACTAGAACGAAACAACACAAAGGGCAAGATCTTCATCGAGCTCCTCCTTGAGCTTGGTTGCGTCATCTGCACGGTAACATAGGCACCTGCAAACTGGTTTTGGAAGTATCTGTGAGCCACGGGGACTCAGCAATCTCGCACCCGCGAGATCAAGACTATTTAAGCTTATAGGAAGGATGGAGTAATGAGGTGGAGCTGCAGCAAGCGACTAGCATATATGGTGGCTACAATCGCAAAAGAGAGCGAGAAGAGAGGGCAAAGCACGGTCGATAAAAGTATGATCAAGAAGTGATCCTATAGCAACCTACGTCAAGCATAACTCCAACACCGTGTTCACTTCCTGGACTCCGCCGGAAAGAGACCATCACGGTTACACACACGGTTGATGTATTTTAATTAAGGTCAACTTCGGGTTTTCTACAACCGGACGTTAACAAATTCCCATCTGCCCATAACCGCGGGCACGGCTTTCGAAAGTTCAAATCCCTGCAGGGGTGTCCCAACTTAGCCCATGACAAGCTCTCACGGTCAACGAAGGAATAGACCTCCACCCGAGACATTCCGATCAGACTCGGTATCCCGGTACAACAAGACATTTCGACAGGGTAAAACTAAACCAGCAACACCGCCCGAATGTGCCGACAAATCCCGATAGGAGCTGCACATATCTCTTTCTCAGGGCACACTCAGATAGGTCAAGCTACGAGTAAAACCAACCCTCAAGTTTCCCCGAGGTGGCCCCGCAGGCTGCCCAGTTCGGACCAACACTCAGAGGAGCACTGGCCCGGGGGGGTTAAAATAAAGATGACCCTTGAGTCTGCAGAACCCAAGGGAAAGAAAAGGCTAGGTGGCGAATGGTAAAACCAATGTTGGGCATTGCTGGAAGAGCTTTACTTAAGGCGAACTGTCAAGGGGTTCCCATTATAGCCCAACCGTGTAAGGAACGCAAAATCCGGGAACATAACACCGATATGACGGAAACTAGGGCGGCAAGAGTGGAACAAAACACCAGGCATAAGGCCGAGCCTTCCACCCTTTACCAAGTATATAGATGCATTAATTAAATAAGATATATTGTGATATCCCAACAAGTAAACATGTTCCAACAAGGAACAACATCTCCACGTTCCAACAAGGAACAAACTCCAATCTTCACCTGCAACTAACAACGCTATAAGAGGGGCTGAGCAAAGCGGTAACATAGCCAATCAACGGTTTGCTAGGACATGGTGGGTTAGAGGTTTGACATGGCAATTTGGGAGGCTGACAAGCAAATGGTAGGCATCGTAGCATTGGCATAGCAAAAGAGCGAGCAAACTAGCATAGCAAAGATAGGGGTGATTTCGAGGGTATGATCATCTTGCCTGAGATCTCGCAAGGAAGAAGAACGAATCCATGAAGAAGGCAAACGGACGTAGACGAACGAATCCTCACAACTCGGGAACGAAACCGAAGCTAACGAGAGAAGCAACCCGGAAAGAAACAAACAACATAGTAAACAACAAACACATCAACATGGCATGAAGCACAAACGAGTATGATGCATGTCCGGTTTAATGAGGCATGGCATGGCAAAGTGCAACAAACAATACTACAAGTTAAGTGGAGCTCAATATGCAACGAGGTGCATGTTGACGAAACACCACAGCAATTATTTAGTTATCTCTCGTTTAAGCTACCCAACAATATTAACTGTTGTTAAACATGGCAAGAGGTGAAGCAAATGAAAACTACCTATCTAGTCAAGGTTAAATGAGGCCGGAAGCAACAAACAACAATTCCGGAGAATCCCCATATCATTTAGCAATTTAAGGCAAGCAACAATTTTAAACATTTTAAATGTTGTTATCATGATGCGGATGACATATACAAGTTTTATGCAATTTTATGAAAATGTTGACATGAGCATGTTATGAAGCATTTGGTCACCATGGCGGAACAAAAAGGGTGCCACGGCGGCGAAACAAAAATGGTGCCACGGCAACATTCCGGTCCCGATAGCTCATGGAGATACCGGTGCACAAGGAAAAGTGACGAGAGCGTGACATGCGATAGAAGGTGGGGTGATCCCGGATACCGGGTTCCCACAAGATGGTGGCATGGCAACGAGGTGAAACATGCACGCGACAATTTCGGACACGGTGCAAACATAGGGTGCATCTCATACAACACATGCATTCGGTCCACGGACGCCGTCTCGGGGTTATACCTTCGAAGCGTGCGTTTTCGGAGCGGTTCGAGTCGTCGAGGGAAGTAGTTGTTCATGGGTCGACGGTAGTGGTACATCTCGTAGACGTTCACGGGTCGTCGTGGAGGTAGACTTTCACGGGCGTCGTGGAAGTAGTGGTACACGTTCGTTTTTCGGAGAGGTACTTGACGAATCCAACATCTTCGGGGCGACGGTAGTGGTTCACGGACGTCATGGTACTTGTCGGTCCGGTCTTGGTGTAGATGTACAAGGCAAACGTAGTGGTACTAAGCGCCGGTCGTCGGAGGGACTTGCCGAAATCCATAGAGCCGGTGTGCTTGTTCAGGCGTCGGTCTTGCTAGAGGGGGTACTTGGTGAATCCGCATAGTCGCACACGGGTCATAGTGGTACTAGGCAAAATCCACGGGGGTGGTCTTGGCATGCAGCGAACAACAGCACAGGAAAGCAAGGCATGGCCGAAGGTGAGGTTGCAGCGGCCTTGGGCATGAACTCCAGCGACGGGAGCCGGTGGGGACGCGGGGCGAAGAGGATGGCTGCGGCGCGAGGTCGCGAGAAACCGAGACGATGCAGGTCGGCGATGCAGCAGGAGAGGCAAAGGCGATCTTGCTGCCGAGGTGACCATGGCATCAGCAGGGGCCAACGGGAGGCCGGGGCGCCGGAGATGCTGATGGGGAGGCGCAGCTGCGAAGCAGGGACTCGGGAGTAGAGGAGGAAGACGCGGCACTGGCGAACGAAGGCGGGCAGCAGAGACGAAGCCTGGTGCAGCGACCGACTCTGGATTGGGAGCTCCTCTCCCGATCTGGAGTGCGAGGGGGCGAGGGGCTTGGCCGGCGGCGCGGCTTGGGTGCAGCTCCGGCGAGGGCTTGAGGCCGCTGGGGAGAAGGCGCATGGGAGCTCGCTACCCTCTCTCTCTGGCGGCGTCAGGAGGAAGGGGGGATCAAGGGGAGCGGCCACGGGAGCGAGGGGGGTCGAGGCTGTGTGTGGTGGCGAACAAGAAGAAGGAGGCGGCGCTGGCAGGGAATCGAGAGGGAGAGATGCACGGGCTAGGGTTACAGGGGGGCGTGGCTGGGCCTTGGGCCGGCTTAGCCTTGGGTCAAATGGGCTGCGGGGAAGCGGCCCTCTTCTCTCTCTCCCTTGTATTTTCTTAGCAGAAAACAATAAAAGAGAAGAAAAGGAAAGAGAGGGTTAGGGAAAAGGATTTGCGCATGGAGACAATTTTCCCGGACTCACAAAAATGAGCTCGATCCAGGAAAAATAGAAGTGGGCATGACCGAAAGATTTAAATTCAAACTCATTTGAAATTCAAATGGGTTTGAACTAGGACTTGATGAAAGGAAGGTCCAAAAATGTTCGGATTTTTGGTGGAGCTCCGGAAAATGATGAAATAATTTATGGCCAAGGTTTGGAGGTCAATCTTGAAGCAGAAAAGGAACGAAATTATTTGTAAGTGTGTTTTGGTGATTCCAAAATAGTGGAATATTTAATATAGCTCCCTAATATTGGAGGATATGTTATAAAGAGAAGTCACCATGTGAGTCCCTCGATTTAAATGGATCGAAAAATCCATACAATTTATTTAGTTGAGGTTTTAAAAATTAATGATATGATGGCATGATGACATGAAGCAATGCACATGATGCAAGGATGAATGCAACAAATAAAACAAATCACACGACGAAACTCGGAATAGCTGGAAGTCTTCTGGAGCGTCGGTCTCGGGGCGTTACAACACTCCACCACTACAAGAGGATCTCGTCCCGAGATCTAGGATGGCACCGGAGAGAAATGGAAGAGGAAGAGAAGAGGTAAAACTAAGTTGCTTCTTTGACCAATGAGTGAAACCAAAGAACCTTGAGAGGTTGAACAAATTGAAAGAAAGAATACAAAGGAGATGAACGAGATTGCAAACAATCCGTTAGAAAGAGGAACAAGGAACATTACGAGAACTTGAAGGTTGCAAAGACATGAATCAAGAGTTTAATGGACAAGATAGAATTCGAAACCACTCCGGTTAAAACAAGATGAGAGGGGAAGAATTCGGGCAGTACTCCGGTTGAACATGGAAGGAATAGAACACGAATTTGAGAAGATGGGATGTTACTTGATGAAATCAACAACACACTGCCTCCGGAACTATTGAAAGAATGGCACAATGGGTAAGAAGGATTTCAGACAGCTCTCCAGTTGAGGAAGGAGGGAAAACTTGATAAGATTAGAGAACTCGAATGAAAACACGATACTCCAGTTAAATGGATAAGCAAGAAAAGAACACGATCCTCACGAATCGAGATGGTGAGTGAAAAGAGCAACGTCACAATGCCTCCAAAAGAAATAATAGAAGATATATCATTGGAATAACAGAATGGAGAAGAAAATGCCAACTTCTGCCACAAATGAGTTTGGAAAGCATCCTTGCAAAGAAGAATTGAACGGAGTTGTTGGAGAATCAACAACGAAAAGCACAAGCTTGTAGTGGGCTTATGGAAAACATCTCAAAATTATGAGGTGACAACCGGCCACTAACGGAAACAATTGCTTGCTTGAGATCAACGAAGAGATGAAAACTTCTTCCACCAAGATGATAAAGAGATAACTTGGATCATTGGCAAGCACCACAAATAGCAACATTCCCAATGGAAGGCTTTTAGGTGAAATATGACACAAGATAACTCCAACAACGAGGTTGATGGATTTAAAAATAACTCATTCTTAACAACATGTGAATCATGGAAAACATGAACTCAAATTATCAAGAATGACATAATACCACCTCCGATAATATGGTAGAAAGAAATTGCACTCCGGATTACAATATGAAGAAAGCTTGAGCTCCTTAGGAAAGAATCTCGATGAAAACTTTGAGAAGGGAATTAAATCCTTGATGAACCATCATGTAGAACCTCCATGAAGAACTCCGGTAAACAAAAGGAATGAAAAGAAAGAGAAATTGAAAACACAAGGTGAATCCTTGCAATGATTCAGATGGATCTCCGTGATAATTAGAGCTTGGAACTCCGGGAAAAAGAGAAGAAGAAACAAATGAAACCGAGAATTTTAAGGGCCTCCGGAATAAAGAATTAATCACTTGGATGAACAAGAATAAGAATTATGTTATGCTTATCCTTCACCAATTAAATTGACGACAATCAACGGATTTGGCATACTACTTATTCTCGTAGAAAGGATTAAAAGAGATATAGCGTAAACTTGAGAAGGTCTTCAACGAACCACCGGTAGGATTGGAACAACAAATGAATTGATATGATGAACAAGGAAGAGAGATCTTGAAAGAACCACCGTAAGAATTGAAAATGATCGAAGTAGGGGTGCATCACCGGTAAGAGTTAGCAAATGAACGAAGGAGTTTGAGACAAACTAGATACATGAGAACAAAGAGATCAAGAACTGATTAGAGGATATTCGATTAATGCACCGGCAAGATAGGAGAATGATAACTGACGGCTGAGAATGAATAAACCTGAATTGATGGACTCCGGATGACAAACTGAGAAGACTCTTGAATATCTCCTGATGGGTGAAAAAGATTCTCACAATCGAAAACAATTATGAGAGGATGGCAACAAGCTAGCACCATGAATCTTGAAGAGAATAGAGCAAGATTAAAGAGAAACTCTTCTTCGGTCTTCAAATGATGAGAATGACAACGAGAAACACCACCAAGAATTATTGAGGCACACTGGAAGAATCAAAAGCGAAGAGGTTGAGCCAACTATGAAAAGAATTTGAAAGATCTTGGAGAAAAAGCATTTGACTGATGATAACTCATTCTTACGTCAAACTTGGAGAAAAATTTAAGAGTAACACTGGGAAAATAAGAAGAGTCAGGTAAGATCCTGGAAAAAGACCTGTGGGTTAGGGCCCACTCAAAAGAAACACCGTTGAACAATTTGAAGGGAGATAATGCACCGGTTGAAATAAAAGACTTGAATGAGAGAACATCCTCGAAAGATCTTGAACGAATGCATAGTGGAAACACGTCGAGATATCTTGAGCACTCTGGAATAACAAATAGCGAGAAGTAGAATGATAATGAGGTGCACCGGCATAAGAAAAGCATTGGAAAAAAAAGAAAAGGAGTATGCTTAATACCAAAGCTTGAATTAAATCCACCGGAGAAGAAAAGAACGAGGAATGATGAACTAGTAGACCATCTTCTTGAGAACCACCGGGTAAGAACATTGACGGAAAAGAATGGAGAAACTTCCCATCAATAAAATGGATACTTGAAGAAGAAATCTTAGTCCTTGAGGAAAAAGGGTGGGTGGGCGGGAAAAAACAAAGGCAACTTGGAGACGGATGAAACAAACACCCTTGAGAAGAAATGATAATTGGTCTTGCAAATGTTGACGTGAACGGATCCACTTGAGGAGAGACACACCGGTTAAAAAAAAGGATTGACAAGACAGACTCAATGATCAAGAAGGATTAGTATTCACATAGGAATATGAGAACACCATTTGGAAAAGGTATGGAATCAACATTTGACTTCGAAGCAACTCGAATACTACAACTCAAAACAAAACAAAGGATTGGCTTGCAAAATAAGCCAGAACAAACATATGATAGAGATTTCGTCCGAAGTTTTCGTGGTGGGGCCTACACGGGCTCGAGTGTACAGCACCATCATGTACAAGGCAGTGCACATGACATACGAAGCGTCCCCGAGTCGGCATAGCCAAGGACTCTTTAAGACACAACGAGACCACTGTAAAAACGACCGTGAATAGGCGGACCACTAGACGTCGAACCCCAATTTCATATCATACATCCGTCGGAAAGATATCCTAAGAGCTACTTGAATTCCCACCTATGAAACTCCCGAAATTTTCAGGTTATGCAATCAGGTGTTGGGGATACAGGGGAAGCATAATATCTCACCCAAAACTAACAAATCCTACATCCAGCTGTATCCATCCTTCAACACATAACCAAGAAACCTTCGGAAATCATCTACCTCAACCTTCGAAAAGCATCCGTTATACAAGTCATGGCAATACTCCCGTACTCACCTCAGTACTGGGTTATCGGGGTTATCTCACCAACAACTGCATAAAAGAGATTTTCGATGTCGGCGTACTAAACTCAGGTATTCCAGAACTGCAACGATAAAATTATGACGACAACACCTCAGAGCTCAACTCCCCGGGACACTTCCACTAAACCCCTGACAGGAGGCACCAAGACAATGTTCTCATCATAAAACCATCGGAACGATTCCAAGATACCCGCGTGATCCAAAAAAATTTTAGTGAAATTTGAGAAGAGAAGAGTCAAAACTCTACGTCAGGATGCCTTACCAGAGCGATGAAGAGACTGGGGAGTAAAAAGAATTCCTAACTCTCCGATATATATAATCCTAAATGACTCAAAATATTTTTCTAGACACAACTCGGCCGCTAAAAACGATCAAGCAATGGGGCTCCTAAGGTCGGGGAAGGCTCTGATACCAACTTGTAACGCCCTCGATGCGGCTATATCTCCCACGTGTCGAAGCACGACTTAGAGGCATAACCGCATTGAAAGCAATGTCGCAAGTGAGGTAATCTTCACACAACCCATGTAATACATAAGGGAAAGAGATACATAGTTGGCTTACAATCGCCACTTCACACAATTACATGAATAAAGCATTACATCATCCAGATACAATCAAGGTCCGACTACGGAACCAAAATAAAAGAAGAACCCCAAATACGACAAAGGTCCCCGATCGACCCCAACTGGGCTCCACTACTGATCAACTAGAACGAAACAACACAAAGGGCAAGATCTTCATCGAGCTCCTCCTTGAGCTTGGTTGCGTCATCTGCACGGTAACATAGGCACCTGCAAACTGGTTTTGGAAGTATCTGTGAGCCACGGGGACTCAGCAATCTCGCACCCGCGAGATCAAGACTATTTAAGCTTATAGGAAGGATGGAGTAATGAGGTGGAGCTGCAGCAAGCGACTAGCATATATGGTGGATAACATACGCAAATGAGAGCGAGAAGAGAAGGCAAAGCACGGTCGATAAAAGTATGATCAAGAAGTGATCCTATAGCAACCTACGTCAAGCATAACTCCAACACCGTGTTCACTTCCCGGACTCCGCCGGAAAGAGACCATCACGGTTACACACGCGGTTGATGTATTTTAATTAAGGTCAACTTCGGGTTTTCTACAATCGGACGTTAACAAATTCCCATCTGCCCATAACCGCGGGCACGGCTTTCGAAAGATAATACCCTGCAGGGGTGTCCCAACTTAGCCCATCACAAGCTCTCACGGTCAACGAAGGAATAGACCTCCACCCGAGACGTTCCGATCAGACTCGGTATCCCGGTACAACAAGACATTTCGACAGGGTAAAACTAAACCAGCAACACCGCCCGAATGTGCCGACAAATCCCGATAGGAGCTGCATATATCTCTTTCTCAGGGCACACTCAGATGAGCAATCCGTACAACTAAAACCAAACCTCGAGTTTCCCCGAGGGGGCGCTGCACGGGGCTCTAGTTCGGACCAACACTCAGAGGAGCACTGGCCC
>NC_041393.1:283776252-283781028 GCF_002162155.2 Triticum dicoccoides | reverse complement strand
CGAGGGGGCGCTGCACAGGGCTCTAGTTCGGACCAACACTCAGAGGAGCACTGGCCCGGGGGGGGGGGGTTAAAAAAATGATGACCCTTGAGTCTGCAGAACCCAAGGGAAAGAAAAGGCTAGGTGGCAAATGGTAAAACCAATGTTGGGCATTGCTGGAGAAGCTTTACTTAAGGCGAACTGTCAAGGGGTTCCCATTATAGCCCAACCGTGTAAGGAACGCAAAATCCGGGAACATAACACCGATATGACGGAAACTAGGGCGGCAAGAGTGGAACAAGACACCAGGCATAAGGCCGAGCCTTCCACCCTTTACCAAGTATATAGATGCATTAATTAAATAAGATATATTGTGA
This sequence comes from Triticum dicoccoides, assembly GCF_002162155.2. Taxonomy (NCBI): domain Eukaryota; kingdom Viridiplantae; phylum Streptophyta; class Magnoliopsida; order Poales; family Poaceae; genus Triticum; species Triticum dicoccoides. Next base: position 283,780,672 of record NC_041393.1, on the reverse strand, counting down.
TATCCCAACAAGTAAACATGTTCCAACAAGGAACAACATCTCCACGTTCCAACAAGGAACAAACTCCAATCTTCACCTGCAACTAACAACGCTATAAGAGGGGCTGAGCAAAGCGGTAACATAGCCAATCAACGGTTTGCTAGGACATGGTGGGTTAGAGGTTTGACATGGCAATTTGGGAGGCTGACAAGCAAATGGTAGGCATCGTAGCATTGGCATAGCAAAAGAGCGAGCAAACTAGCATAGCAAAGATAGGGGTGATTTCGAGGGTATGATCATCTTGCCTGAGATCCCGCAAGGAAGAAGAACGAATCCATGAAGAAGGCAAACGGACGTAGACGAACGAATCCTCACAACTCGGGAACGAAACCGAAGCTAACGAGAGAAGCAACCCGGAAAGAAACAAACAACATAGTAAACAACAAACACATCAACATGGCATGAAGCACAAACGAGTATGATGCATGTCCGGTTTAATGAGGCATGGCATGGCAAAGTGCAACAAACAATACTACAAGTTAAGTGGAGCTCAATATGCAACGAGGTGCATGTTGACGAAACACCACAGCAATTATTTAGTTATCTCTCGTTTAAGCTACCCAACAATATTAACTGTTGTTAAACATGGCAAGAGGTGAAGCAAATGAAAACTACCTATCTAGTCAAGGTTAAATGAGGCCGGAAGCAACAAACAACAATTCCGGAGAATCCCCATATCATTTAGCAATTTAAGGCAAGCAACAATTTTAAACATTTTAAATGTTGTTATCATGATGCGGATGACATATACAAGTTTTATGCAATTTTATGAAAATGTTGACATGAGCATGTTATGAAGCATTTGGTCACCATGGCGGAACAAAAAGGGTGCCACGGCGGCGAAACAAAAATGGTGCCACGGCAACATTCCGGTCCCGATAGCTCATGGAGATACCGGTGCACAAGGAAAAGTGACGAGAGCGTGACATGCGATAGAAGGTGGGGTGATCCCGGATACCGGGTTCCCACAAGATGGTGGCATGGCAACGAGGTGAAACATGCACGCGACAATTTCGGACACGGTGCAAACATAGGGTGCATCTCATACAACACATGCATTCGGTCCACGGACGCCGTCTCGGGGTTATACCTTCGAAGCGTGCGTTTTCGGAGCGGTTCGAGTTGTCGAGGGAAGTAGTTGTTCATGGGTCGACGGTAGTGGTACATCTCGTAGACGTTCACGGGTCGTCGTGGAGGTAGACTTTCACGGGCGTCGTGGAAGTAGTGGTACACGTTCGTTTTTCGGAGAGGTACTTGACGAATCCAACATCTTCGGGGCGACGGTAGTGGTTCACGGACGTCGTGGTACTTGTCGGTCCGGTCTTGGTGTAGATGTACAAGGCAAACGTAGTGGTACTAAACGCCGGTCGTCGGAGGGACTTGCCGAAATCCATAGAGCCGGTGTGCTTGTTCAGGCGTCGGTCTTGCTGGAGGGGGTACTTGGTGAATCCGCATAGTCGCACACGGGTCATAGTGGTACTAGGCAAAATCCACGGGGGTGGTCTTGGCGTGCAGCGAACAACAGCACAGGAAAGCAAGGCATGGCCGAAGGTGAGGTTGCAGCGGCCTTGGGCATGAACTCCAGCGACGGGAGCCGGTGGGGACGCGGGGTGAAGAGGATGGCTGCGGCGCGAGGTCGCGGGAAACCGAGACGATGCAGGTCGGCGATGCAGCAGGAGAGGCGAAGGCGATCTTGCTTCCGAGGCAACCATGGCATCAGCAGGGGCCGACGGGAGGCCGGGGCGCCGGAGATGCTGATGGGGAGGCGCAGCTGCGAAGCGGGGACTCGGGAGTAGAGGAGGAAGACGCGGCACTGGCGAACGAAGGCGGGCAGCAGAGACGAAGCCTGGTGCAGCGACCGACTCTGGATCGGGAGCTCCTCTCCCGATCTGGAGTGCGAGGGGGCGAGGGGCTTGGCCGGCGGCGTGGCTTGGGTGCAGCTCCGGCGAGGGCTTGAGGCCGCTGGGGAGAAGGCGCATGGGAGCTTGCTACCCTCTCTCTCTGGCGGCGTCAGGAGGAAGGGGGGATCGAGGGGAGCGGCCACGGGAGCGAGGGGGGTCGAGGCTGTGCGTGGTGGCGAACAAGAAGAAGGAGGCGGCGCTGGCAGGGAATCGAGAGGGAGAGATGCACGGGCTAGGGTTACAGGGGGGCGTGGCTGGGCCTTGGGCCGGCTTAGCCTTGGGTCAAATGGGCTGCGGGGAAGCGGCCCTCTTCTCTCTCTCCCTTGTATTTTCTTAGCAGAAAACAATAAAAGAGAAGAAAAGGAAAGAGAGGGTTAGGGAAAAGGATTTGCGCATGGAGACAATTTTCCCGGACTCACGAAAATGAGCTCGATCCAGGAAAAATAGAAGTGGGCATGACCGAAAGATTTAAATTCAAACTCATTTGAAATTCAAATGGGTTTGAACTAGGACTTGATGAAAGGAAGGTCCAAAAACGTTCAGATTTTTGGTGAAGCTCCGGAAAATGATGAAATAATTTATGGGCAAGGTTTGGAGGCCAATCTTGAAGCAGAAAAGGAACGAAATTATTTGTAAGTGTGTTTTGGTGATTCCAAAATAGTGGAATATTTGATATAGCTCCCTAATATTGGAGGATATGTTATAAAGAGAAGTCACCATGTGAGTCCCTCGATTTAAATGGATCGAAAAATCCATACAATTTATTTAGTTGAGGTTTTAAAAATTAATGATATGATGGCATGATGACATGAAGCAATGCACATGATGCAAGGATGAATGCAACAAATAAAACAAATCACACGACGAAACTCGGAATAGCTAGAAGTCTTCTGGAGCGTCGGTCTCGGGGCGTTACATAAGATCTGGAAAACTTGATTACCAACAACACTTGAGCTAGTATTAGAGGCGAGACTAGGAACCTTTATTTTATCCGCTTATCATTTCACACGTGCATATGAGTTTTCCACTGAATCACATATTCAAGGATCATAATAGTTATAGCATGCAATATAAACACTTAACTATGAATATGGAAATATAATAATACAATATTATTGCCTCTAGGGTATATTTCCAACAGTAATATGAAAAGGTATTGGTTCATGATCATTGGTTAGTAGAAATATTGATACTAAAGCTTGTTATTAACTACTCACTTAAGTGTCTATCATGGCATGGTACGGGTGTTTGAGCATTTTATGTGTGATTGAAATCCTTTGTGTTATTTCAATCGGGGGCGCGCGATGGTTAAGTCCTACCAACCTCCTCCCTAGGGGCATGCGAGTAGTACTTTGCTTTAAGAGCTAATAAAACTTTCACAATAAGTATATGAGTTCTTTACGACTAATGTGAGTTAATGGACTATTACGCACTCCCACCTATCCACATATTGCTAGCCTCTTTGGTACCGTGCATTGCCCTTTCTCACCTCGAGAGTTGGTGAAAACATCTCCAGTGCATCCAAACCCCGTGATATGATACGCACTATCACACGTAAGTCTCCTTATATATTCCTCAAAATAGCTACCATACCTACCTCGCATGGCATTTCCATAGCCATTCCAAGATATATGGCCATGCAACTTCCACCTGTCGTCTTATGACATGTGTGCTCATCATATTGCTTTGCATGATCACATAGAGCTGACATGATATTTGTTGCAAAGACACCGTTCATCATTGTTATACATGTTACGCTAGACCATTGCATATCCTGGTACAATGCTAGAGGCATTCATATAGAGTCATGTTGTTTCAGTTTATCGAGTTGTAAATAAATAAAAGTGTGATGATCAATGCTACTTGTGAGTTGCGTTGGGATTTTCCCCAAAGAGGAAGGGTGAAGCAATATAGTAGCTGATAATTATTTCCCTCAGTGAGAACCAACACTACAAAAAAAGACACATCCGTGACATTTTGGGCCGAACGAATTTTTTTCCTGTCATGCTTATGACAGTTCTATGACGATAATTGTGACAAAACACGGTATCATCATAGATGTGGTGGGCTCCTACTTCTATGAAAAAAATCGTGACAGAAAATGGGCTTTTCGTCCTGGGCGGGCCGGAGACACAGCTGCATGACATTCTTTGGGCCGTCCATGATGGGAAAAACCATGGTAGAAGCAAGGGCGAGAAAAATATCGGGGAGTTCCCGGTTACGGTGGGTGGTTGGGGGCCGAGCGATGCACATTTCTCTTGTGCACATACGTGCGTGGGTGTGAGGCATTGGGCTCTAACTGAACCCGAGCGAGGCGTTCACCTACTGAACCCGAGCGATTGCACTGGAGGCTATGCGTTATTGAACTCGAGCGATCGACCGATGGCTGTTAACTGAACCCGATCGAGCGATTCCTTTGCCACTGCTGCTAACTGAAGCCGATCAAACCCTACTGCCTCCTTCCCTTGATGAACAGTGAG
>NC_041393.1:283754275-283775883 GCF_002162155.2 Triticum dicoccoides | reverse complement strand
GTGGGGGGTTGGATGAACAGGACCCCGTGGTAGTAGAGGCTGTTGCCACTGGATGAACAAGACCCCGCTCGATCGAGCCGGTTGGGGGTGGATGAACAGGACCTCGTGGAGGGCTGGATGAACAGGACGACCCCGTGGAGGGCTGGTTGAACAGTAGCCAATGGAAGGCTGGATGAATAGTAGCCAGTGGAGGGCTGGATGAACAGTATCCCGTGGAGGGGTGTTTGAACAGGACCCCATGGTGAGGGCTGGTTGAACCATAGCCGGCAGAGGAGCGGTGGAGGCTGGATGAACAGTAGCAGGTGGAGGCTGGAGGAGGTCGACGGTGGATGAACAGTAGCCCATGGAGGCAATCGACGGTGGAGATGAATAGTATCCCATGGAGTCCTGTTTTGCGGTACGCCACACCCCTCCCGATGAACAGGACCCCTGTTTCGACCGTAGTGCTCCAACACAAGTCTGTTTCCTCCGTTTTGCGGTACGCCACACCCCTCCCGATCAACAGGACCCCGTTTCGACCGTAGGAGGTCCAAGAGAAGTCTGTTTCCTCTGTTTTGTGGTATGCCAGACCCCTCCAGATGAACAGGATCCTGTTTCAACCGTTGCCGGTCGAACACAAGGTCGTTTCCTCCGTTCTGCGGTACGCTAGACCTCGTTTTGATTGGATGTTCCGTCCAAGACGGTTGGCTCCCGATGAACACGACATATTCCGTTGCCTCCCGATGAACACGACGCATTCCGTTGCCTCCCGATGAACATGACAACGACGCAATTTCTCCGCTCCGACCCAGCCATGTACATGAGTCATGGCTGTACATATGCGCGAGTAGGCGTTTGAGACCCCGCCCGCATGTACGTACGTGGCCGTATTTACTTTCTTGCACCATGGCCGATGTACGTACGTGTACATGATATTAACGGGACTGCGTGAGATGCTACGTGCGTGCCTCTACTACGACACGTGCCCTTCCTTACACGGCCACGGTTCATCGCTGCAGCCTGCCGACAGATTGATCGACCAGTATGTACGTACACGTTCATGACCAGAATGACAATGCGACGTACGCTTCGACCAGGTGGGTCCCGACTGTCAGGCACTTCCTTGCGTGTGAAGATGTAGCTGGTGGGTCCCAGCAGTCAGGGGGCAAATCATTTTTTCTCGTAATATGGACGCACTTCCTTGTGTGCGAAGATGTAGCTGGTGGGTCCCAACAGTCAGGGGGAAACATTTTTGTCGCGAAATACGGTGGCCTGTCCGGTGGGTCCCTGCTGTCAGGTGGAGGAATCATTATTTTGCATGTAATAAGGAGGCACTTCCTTGCTGCAGCCGTGGACCCAGCTGTCAGCCTCCCCACGTACAGTACTCTTCCGATGGAAGTCGTTCCTTGACCACATTGACCACGCGGCGCCGAGAGCACCAAGGCGGTGGATGACGGTGAGGCCTAGGAAGGGGACGTCGTAGAGCCGGGGAAGATGCGGCAGTGGATGCCCACCCGGAGAGGGGTACGAGGGTCATTGGTTCGGCTTCGGTGTGAGGCTGCAGTCACCGCAGAATAACAGGGGGTGTGGGTGAGTGAAGGGATGGCCTGGCCAGCGGTGGGAGGAGTAGGGGGCGGTGAGGCCTCCGCGGTAGCACAACCGGCCACGGGAGGCAGGAGCAGGCGGCACGACCGGTGCTGCTTTGGGCGGCTGGAGCAAGAAGACCAGAGGTTGAAGAAGCACTATGGCCGTTGGATGGACATCGTACGCTCACTGGAGCTAGAATCGTCCATATTGACTAAGTTGAGAAAGCCCTCCATCCCCGTCAACTTAGTAGGCCCACAAGTCAGCCTCCCACTATGTTGGGTCCCAGCTAGCAGGGGGAGTATTCATTTTTTTGTGCGTAATAAGGAGGCACTTCCTTGCGTGTGAAGATATAGCTAGTGGGTCCGACCTGTCAGCGGGAGGGGGGGGGTCTTTTTTCACGAAATACAGAGGCCCTTCCGGTGGGTCCCAGATGTCAGGTGGAGGAATCATTATTTTGCGTATAATAAGGAGGCATTTCCTTGTGTGCGGCCGTGGACCCAGCTGTCAGCCTCTCCACGTACAGTCCACATTCGATGGATGTCGTTCATTGACCATGTTGACCATGCCGCGCCGAGAGCACCAGGGCGGTGGATGACGACGAGGCCTAGGAAGGGAACAACACACAGCCGGGAAAGACTCGGCAGTGGTTGCCCACACGGTGGGGAGTACGAGGGTTTACTTGTCCGGCTGCCCTCGCCAGAAAATAATAGGAGGTGTGGGTGAGTAGAGGAATGGCCTGGCCAGCAATGGAGTAGGGTGGGGCGGTGCAGCCTTTGCGGCAGCACAGCCAGCCACGGGAGGCGGGAGCAGGCAGTCCCACCGGCACTGGTTTGGGTGGCTGGAGCAAGAAGATCAGATATTGAAGAAGCAGCACGGCCGTTGGATTAACATCCAATGGTCACTGCTGCTAGAATCGTTTGTGGACTAAGTTGACAAAGCCTTTCATACACGTCAACCTAGTAGACCCACAAGTTAGCCTCCAAATCTGTCCCAAACAACATACAACCCAAAATTTCTAGCCAGATTCAAATTAATTTAAAAACTAAACATACCTTAATTTAAATCCAATGAAATTTTACCAGCACAAAAACAATGAAATTTAAAATATCAAGATCCGAAAGAAAAAAATATTTTGGAACTAATTGCCTGTTTGCTGTATTTTATCATTTTACAACCCATTTATTATTACTTATAGCCCATTTCTTATTACTTATAGCCCATTTTCTGGGCAAAATGCATCCCTTCTATTCTTGAAAGATTTTCGGCCCAGCAGGGCGTAGAAAAGCAAGTAGGCCTACGTTGGTTATTATGCAAAAAACAAAATAGCCGGGCTAGCCATTTTCAGAAAGAAAAACAAACAAACTAGGCTGGTCATGTGCTAAACATATGAAATACAAGCCTGGGCTAGACGGGCCATAGCTCCCGCACAACCCAGTTGATATCCTTCTCCGTCCCGAAAAAAGAAAATTACTACGCGCGCTGCTGGGTCCCTACCGTCATCCTCACCATGTACAATCATCTCCTTATTCCTCTTGGTTGTTGACCATGTTGACAACACTGGAGGGCGGCAGCGCGGCAAGTGAACCAAGGCGGATGATGATGGTGAGGCCTCAGCTGGGAACGAACAGGAGCCGAGGAAGATGCGCAGAGTTTTAGGGTGCGATGTGGCCATGATGCGTGCGGGGCAGCACAACCAGCCGTGGGAGGCGGGAGCATGCAGTCCCGTTGGCGCTGGTTTGGCTTTGGCGGCTGGAGGAAGAAGAGACTGAAGAAACACAATAGACGTTGACTAAGATGACAACAAGTAGCATACTTTTTTATATATAGGAAGAAAAGAAAAACTGGGCTCGTTCGCCTGATAACATTCCCGAAACTGTGACCGTTCGATCTTGTGTCGCAACTAAAACTGCGAGGAAAATGTGTTCGTCTGCCCTCCTCCTCCCAGGGGACGTTCGCGACATAAGTGACTAGCACCCTTGGTTTGCAACCGAGAGGTCTTGGGTTCGAGTGCCAGGAACTCTCAGTTTTGTCCTCCTTCCTTCCTCGCAAAAAAAAGAAAGAAAATCAAAGACTTGAGAAGGCGTACAGAACAAGCTAGTGTACCAGTAAAGAGATGTTGCTGAGTTTTAGGAAAAAGAGAGACGTGATCCTGTAGCTAGTTCGAATATATACCTAGACTATCACTATATATGGTGCTATGCTACTCTGCAAGTAATGAAACTGACATATCCAATGTCTGCTTCTCCTCTTCTCTAATTACTCTGCCTAGCATCAGAAGCTCTGGCCGCAACAACCATGTCCGCTGGCTGCTCGTCCACCTGCTCTTCAGCAGGCAACAACCAGATATGCGCCAAGTCGCCACCTGTATCATCGCCTATGGGTCTCATCACACCCCCGCTGGCACACGCACCGCAGCTGGTTGCTCATCGCGACCCGCTGCCGTTGGTGTGGTGCCACTGCTGCAAATCAAGCAGGGTCATCCGTCGCGTCTCAACCACAATCCTCAACCCTGACCGAGTCTTCTACAAATGCCCGAATCACGGGGTAATAATATGTTTAAGTGTTGTTCTGCTGCTTTCAGTTGCTGATCTTTTTAATAGTTTGGTTGATGATCTTCCAATTTGATTCGTGCAGAAAAGGGAAGATTCGTGTGATTTGTATTTCTGGGAAGTTGCTGATGTGGGGGAATGCAACTACGCTGATTATTTGGTTTGCCGAGGAATCCCAATACCAGCAGGTTGGGGTGCTGGACAAGTAACTGAAGGAACGACAGAAGAGGAAGATGCAGAGCAGAAGGTTAAAGATGCAGTTCCTCTGATCATGGCCAAGCAACAGTTGCTGAATGGCCTTGACAGCAATGAGGAGATGAAAGAGCTTGTGAAGATAATGAGAAAAATCGATGTGCTCTGTAGTATGATTCTCTCTTTATTTGCAGTGTATGTAGCACTCATGATGTATTCAGTGGCTATGACATGAGCACTTTGCTGAAACTAGTAATGAATGAAACCTGTGTAGCAGGCTGGGCATAGTGTTGTGAACATCTAATGATTTCTATTAATGAAAATCGAGGGGTATCCCCTTTTGCTCATAAAAAAATAAATATCAGAGGCCCTTTTGGTAATAAATAAATAAATTAGCAGAGGCCCTGTCAGGTTAGCTTTGTTCCCATTCGAAGACGTCGAGCAAATTGCAGTCCAACAACAAACTATGTCATCAAATTCAAGTTTCACAGCCAAATATGAGTACAACTAAACAACAATGTCATCATGTTTTGGTCGTCATACAATCACCAAACACAAATCAACATACATAACAAGTGATGTTCTCACAGCAAAATACTAAACAACACGTTCATCAGGTTCCAGTTGTCATAGCAAACACAATTTCACATAGTAGACAAAAAATGTCTTCTGACAGGCAAATACGACAAAAGCAATCTAATCATTATCCTTAGTAGCAGCGTCAACATCTTCGCCATGTGTATCAGTCTGAATCGTAAATCCCCACAGAGTCATCTTCTTCTTCATCCTCAATGTCCTCGAACGTTGGCTTCTTCTTGAGCAACTCTTGTATGTCCACAGCACGACATGCAATCTTTTCGCCAGCGTCATTGACGTGATGGTTCTCAAAGATATTAGGAACATCTTTGGAATCTTGTACATCAGGAGCAGTGTAAGAATCATCTTGTTGTGCAACTTCATTAAAACCGAATTCCTCTGCTCAAACCTTTTCAATACTCTCCAGTCATCGCTACGTGCAAATGTGTCTTCCAGGAAAAATATCTGTGTTGCTTGATTTGCCAAAATAAAAGGCTCGTTGGTCTGGTACGCCGCCTTGACATTGATGGATTTGAAATAATCATTAGCTCTGGATTTTGCGATCATGGAAAATAGGTTATACCAATGACAGCACAACAGAACCACACACCGATGATCCTCGAAACGGGAGATATACTGCAACTGAACAATCTCTGTTAAGTTAGCATACATTTCAGTTGTCTCTCTGTCGTACGTATCCGTGCTCATGATGGCACTGGTTTGTATCTTCCTGCTGTTGTCGCATGCAAGGGTGTTGTAGTGCACATCTCCAACAACGCAAGATTCATAATGTCTTACCCGAGTATCAGGACCCATTGCTAGTGCGTAAAGGGCATCATCAACTGCGTGCCCATCCTCCTGCATCTTCTTAACCTATGGTTAGAAAATAGATAAGCTGATCATCTTATGTACTCAATATATTAAAAAAACTGACACTGCAATTCAAAAGCTTAGATGGCTCTTGAACCATTTCACAAATCCTGCCATAACCAGTTTGTCAATGTTTCTTGGATTTTGCGGCAGTAACTCCTTTTTGTAGATGCCGCACAACATAGTGATCGTGTCAAACATATAAATATATAAGAATGTGCTGCAAGTTTAGTAGATTACAATGTATACACTGTAGTACTTAGCACTTACTTGATATAAGGTAGTATCTCAGGACAGTTATTCAACACATACCAAACCATTTTGTCCAAATCTTTAGGTTTATCCTCTTGTCGACTCTTTCCTGTAACTCGAACAGAATAATCATTGAGTCCGGGATTGTCTTCACCCACCTCTTTGCTAAGCTGATCAGCTGTTTCAATGTATTTTGAGCAGAATGTCAATGCTTCTATAGTAATGTAGGCCTCTGCAATGGAACCCTCGGGTCTAGCTCTGTTGCTAACATAGCCCTTGAAAGTGCCTAGCCGCCTTTCAATAGGGTACATCCATCCATACTGTACTGGACCTCTAAGTAGTGCCTTATCAAGTAGATGAACAGCCAAATGCACCATCACATCAAAGAAGGCTGGAGGATATATCTTCTCAAGGTCACATCAGATAGTTGGTATCTTGTCTCTATGACGCTCCAAAGCATCTATCATGATATTTCTACTGCAGAGTTCCCTGAAGAATTGTCCCAACTCTGCAACTGCTTTGTATAAGTCAGGGCGGCCCAATCCTCTAAGGATAATAGGTAAAACCCTTTGAAGTAGGACGTGGTAGTCATGAGTTTTCAACCCTTTTACCTTGTTTCCATCTACATTGACTCTCCTTTCAGGGTTGGAAGCAAATCCATGTGGGAATCTAACACGTGACAGGACCTCGCAGAATTCTTTTCTTTTTACCTTGTCCAAGACGTACACAACTGGTGCCATATCCCGTGGTTTACCTTCATCTTCCACCTGCAAATCCTGTTTGATACCCAGGTGTGTCAAATCCATCCTAGATTTTAAGGTATCTTTCGTCTTGCCTTCAATATTAAGAAGTGTGCCGATAACGCTGTCACATATATTTTTCTTGATGTGCATCACATCAAGATTATGCCGCAGATCCAAATCTTTCCAATACTCCAAGTCCCACAAAGTGGACTGATAACTCACAAGTGTAGGGGATCGCAACAGCTTTCGAGGATGAAGTACAACCCAAATTTATTGATTCGACACAAGGGGAGCCAAAGAATATTCTTGAGTATTAGCAGTTGAGTTGTCAATTCAACCACACCTGGATAACTGAGTATCTGCAGCAATGTGTTTAGTAGCAAAAGTGGTATGATAATAAAGGTAACAGTGGCAAAAGTAAAGATAATTGTTTTTGGGTTTTTGTAGTAGTTGTAACAGTAGCAACAGAAAAGTAAATAAGCGAAGAACAATATGTGAAAAGCTCGTAGGCAATGGATTAGTGATTGATAATTATGCCGGATGCAATTCCTCATGTAATAGCTATAACATAGGGTGACATAGAACTAGCTCCAGTTCATCAATGTAATGTAGGCATGTATTCCGTAAATAGTCATAGATGCTTATGGAAAAGAACTTGCATGACATCTTTTGTCCTACCCTCCTGTGGCAGCGGGGTCCTAGTGGAAACTAAGGGATATTAAGGCCTCCTTTTAATAGAGAACCGGAACAAAGTATTAGCACATAGTGAATACATGAACTCCTCAAACTACAGTCATCACCGAGAAGTATCCCGATTATTGTCACTTCGGGGCTGTCGGATCATAACACATAATAGGTGACTATAGACTTGCAAGATAGGATCAAGAACACACATATATTCATGAAAACATAATAGGTTCAGATCTGAAATCATGGCACTCGGGCCCTAGTGACAAGCATTAAGCATAGCAAAGTCATAGCAACATCAATCTCAGAACATAGTGGATACTAGGGATCAAACCCTAACAAAACTAACTTGATTACATGGTAAATCTCATCCAACCCATCACCGTCCAGCAAGCCTACGATGGAATTACTCACGCACGGCGGTGAGCATCATGGAATTTGTGATGGAGGATGGTTGATGATGATGGCAACGACGAATCCTCCTCTCTAGAGCCCCGAACGGACTCCAGATCAGCCCTCCCGAGAGAGATTAGGGCTTGGCAGCGGCTCTGTGTCGTAAAATGCGATGAAACTTTCTCTCTGATTTTTCTCTCCCCGAATGTGAATATATGGAGTTGGAGTTGAGGTCGGTGGAGGTCCAGGGTGCCCACGAGATAGGGGGGCATGCCCTACAGGGGGGCGCCCCCTGTGTCGTGGACAGGCCGTGGGCCCCCTGGTGTATTTCTTTCGCCTAGAAATTCTTATTAATTCCAAAAAGTGCCTCCATGGATTTTCAGGACAGTCCAGAGCTTTTATTTTCTACACATAAAACAACATCATGGCAGTTCTGCTGAAAACAGCGCCAGTCCGGGTTAGTTTCATTCAAATCATGCAAGTTAGAGTCCAAAACAAGGGCAAAAGTGTTTGGAAAAGTAGATACGTTGGAGACGTATCAACTCCCCCAAGCTTAAACCTTTGCTTGTCCTTAAGCAATTCAATTGATAAACTGAAGGTGATAAAGAAAAACTTTACAAACTCTGTTTGCTCTTGTTGTTGTAAACATGAAAAGCTAGCATTCAAGTTTCAGCAAATATTATGAACTAACCATACTCACAATAACACTTAGGTCTCATAATTACTCATATCAATAGCATAATCAGCTAGCGAGCCATAATAATAAAACTCGGATGACAACACTTTCTCAAAACAATCATAACATGATATAACAAAATGGTATCTTGCTAGCCCTTTCTGAGACCACAAAACATAAATGCAGAGCACCTTTAAGGATCAAGGACTGACTAAACATTGTAATTCATGGTAAAAGAGATCCAGTCAAGTCATACCCAATATAAACCAATAGTAATGAATGCAAATGACAGTGTGCTCTCCAGCGGGTGCTTTTTAACAAGAAGGGTGATGACTCAACATAAAAGTAAATAGATAGGCCCTTCGCAGAGGGAAGCAGGGATTTGTAGAGGTGCCAGAGCTCGATTTTAAAACAGAGATTGAATAACATTTTGAGCGGCATACTTTTACTATCAACGCAACAACTATGAGATGGCTGTATCTTCCATACTACATGCATTATAGGCAGTTCCCAAACAGAATGGTAAAGGTTTATACTCCCCCAACCACCAACAAGCATCAATCCATGGCTTGCTCAAAACAACGAGTGCCTCCAACTAACAACAACCCTGGGGGAGTTTTGTTTAATTATTTTGATTTGCTTTGATCTTTTTGGATCATGGGACTGGGCATCCCGGTTACCAGCCCTTTCTCGTGAATGAGGAGTGGAGTCCACTCCTCTTGAGAATAACCCACCTAGCATGGAAGATATAGGCAGCCCTAGTTGTAACATGAGCTGCTCGAGCATAAAAAACAGAATTTCATTTGAAGGTTTGGAGTTTGGCACATACAAATTTACTTGGAACGGTAGGTAAATACCGCATATAGGAAGGTATAGTGGACTCATATGGAACAACTTTGGGGTTTAAGGAGTTTGGATGCACAAGCAGTATTCCCGCTTAGTACAGGTGAAGGCTAGCAAAAGACTGGGAAGCGACCAACTGAGAGAGCGACAATAGTCATAAACATGCATTAAAATTAATTCACACCAAATACAAGCATGAGTAGGATATAATCCACCATGAACATAAATATCATGAAGGCTATGTTGATTTGGTTCAACTACATGCGTGAACATGTGCCAAGTCGAGTCACTCAATTCATTCAAAGGATGATACCATCCCATCATACCACATCATAATCATTCTAATAGCATGTTGGCATGCAAGGTAAATCATTATAACTCATAGCTAATCAAGCATGGCACAAGAAACTATAATCTCTAAATGTCATTGCAAATATGTTTACTTCATAATAAGCTAACTCAGAAACGATGAACTCATCATATTTACAAAAACAAGAGAGGTCGAGTTCATACCAGCTTTTCTCATCCCAATAAGTCCATCATATATCGTCATTATTGCCTTTCACTTGCACGACCGAACGATGTGTATAATAATAAGAGTGCACGTGCATAGGACTAAGCTGGAATCTGCAAGCATTCAACTCAAAAGAGAAGACAAGTAATAAGGGCTCTAAGTTAAATAAACAATCATGCATATGAGAGCCACTAAATATTTTCAATATGGTCTTCTCAACCCCTAAAGGAAAGAAAAGAAAATAAAACTATTTACATGGGAAAGCTCCCAACAAGTAAGAAGAAGAACTAGAAATCTTTTTGGGTTTTCATTTTAATTTCTACTACAAGCATGGAAATTAAACTAACTATTTTTTTTGGTTTTTCTTAAGGTTTATCAAACACACAAGAAGAAAACTAGAAAAAGAAATTTAAACTAGCATGGATAATACAATGAAAGAGTATGAGCACCAACGACTAGTGTGTGAACATGAATGTAAAGTCGGTGAGAAATACGTACTCCCCCAAGCTTAAGCTTTTGGCCTAAGTTGGTCTAGTACCAAGGACCACCGCTACTCTCCCCGGTGTAATGGGGGGTGTAATCAGGATACCACTGGCTGGTCATCTCCGGATCCCACTGGAGAGATGATGCACGATAAGGGTCCAGTTCAGGTTCTGGCTCAGGTTCAGGTTCTGGAGTGAAAGCTTGAGCTCGATGATTGTTCACCGCTTCCGGTGTGACAAGAAAATTTTCTGCAAGCAAATCAAACAACAGAGGCGCATGCAAAACAATAATCTCAATGTGTTTCTTATTGAATCTATGTTTATACAAGAGCATCCTATCTTTGTTGTCAACAATAAACTTGTGTGCTACCATGCTCTTGTAATCTAAAATGTGAGGAGGCAATATTGTCTCCTCTTTCTCAAGATGCCTAATGGGTATCTGAAAATGTCTAGCAAGACGTGCAGCATAGATACCTCCAAATATGGGGCCATTTGTATGATTCAGGGCTAGCCAGTTAGCAACGACGACACCCATACTAAAAGTATTGTCTCCAAGCAAGGCATGTTGAAGAATGATAATATCAGGAACACTTAAGTTTCCACTATTTCCACGACCAATCAAGCATCTACTAGCAAATATGGCAAAATAGCGTAAAACAGGAAAGTGTATGCTAGAGACTTTTGCCTTGGAACCCTTCTTTCGCTCCTCTACAGCGATAGTGTTAACAAAGCCATCCACATCTTTACGATGGGGTTCCTCTAATTCTCCCTCATAAGGTATCCTACACACCGTGCAAAAATTACGTAAAGACATTTCTCTGAATTCATCATATAATTGAAATGATACTGCAAGCGGTGACTTCTTAGGATAATAATAAAAGTTTTGCACGAAAGTATTGGTGAGTAAGAGATGCTGATTGACCCGGTCATTGATGAAACCGGTGAGGCCTGCAGTCTCGATCAAAGAATAAAAATCTTCATGAATTCCAGCTTCTTTCAAGAAATCCTCACATGGCCATTCACACGACCGTACTTCCGCTAAGCGAGGAAGATTATACTTGGATTTTTCCTTCTCTTTGGCTTGTTTTTCCTGAGAGCTTTGGCTAGAAGAGCCCCTCAAAAGTTTCCTTAACATTTTCTGCAAATTTCCGAAATTTTTGTAACTCCAAAATAAAAGTGAATCAAACTAAACAAGATTGGTAGCAACTACTCCTACAAGTGCCTAGAGCCTATATCATGCATTAGAATTGCTTGGGACCTCATAAATTTAACATGCAAGCTCAAGAACAAGGTCGCCTATGCAGCAAAAATATGCAATGAATAAAGAACTAGAACAAAAAGTAATTGGAACAATGGAGGAGTCACATACCAAGCAACAATCTCCCAAAGCAGTTTTGTGAATAGAGCTTTGAGCAAGGAGATCGAAAATCACAACAAAACGAGCTAGAACTCATGCTTGAGCTGGATGGGGATTTTTTTGGGTAGAAGATGAAGTGTGTGGGTGCTGGAATAAGTGGAGGGGGGCCACCAGGGGCTCACGAGACAGGGGGCGCGCCCTATAGGGGGGGGGGGGCGCCCTCCACTCTCGTGGCCTGGTGCTTGCCCCTCCTGCAGTGTTTTCAGTGCCTAAAATCCTCAAATATCCCATAAAAATCATACTAAATTTGCAGGGCATTTGGAGCACTTTTATTTTCGGGATATTTTTTAATGCACAGATAAATCAGAAAATAGACAGATAATACTATTTTTGCTTTATTTATTCTAAATAATAGAAAGTAAAAAGTGGGTATAGAAGGTTGTGCCTTCTAGTTTCATCCATCTCATGATCATCAAAATGAATCCTTTAACAAGGTTGATCAAGTCTTGTTAACAAACTCATTCCGAATAACATGGAACCGGAGAAATTTCGAATAACACTAAGTTACCTCAACGGGGATATGAAAATCCCCAACAATAAGAATATCATACTTTTTCTTGACAGTAGGGAGAGGAAATTCAAAACCTCCAATAATAATAGTTGGAACTTTTCCAATAGAATTGATGCTATGAACTTGAGATTGTTTCCTCAAAAAGTGTACCGTATGCTCATTACCATTAACATGAAAAGTGACATTGCCTTTGTTGCAATCAATAACAGCCCCTGCAGTATTAAGAAAATGTCTACCAAGGATAATAGACATACTATCGTCCTCGGGAATATCAAGAATAACAAAGTCCGTTAAGATAGTGACATTTGCAACCACAACAGGCACATCCTCACAAATACCGACAGGTATAGCAGTTGATTTATCAGCCATTTGTAAAGATATTTTAGTAGGTGTCAACTTATTCGTTTCAAGTCTACAATATAAAGAGAGAGGCATAACACTAACACCGGCTCCAAGATCACATAAAGCAGTTCTCACATAATTTCTTTTAATGGAGCATGGTATAGTTGGTACCCCAGGATCTCCAAGTTTCTTTGGTATTCCACCCTTAAAAGTGTAATTAGCAAGCATGGTGGAAATTTCAGCTTCTGGTATCTTTCTTTTATTTGTGATGATATCCTTCATATACTTAGCATAAGGATTTACTTTGATCATATCAGTTAAGCGCATACGTAAGAAAATAGGTCTAATCATTTCAGTGAAGTGCTCAAAATCCTCATCATCCTTTGACTTGGATGGTTTAGGAGGAAAGGGCATGGGTTTCTGAACCCATGGTTCTCTTTCTCTAACGTGCTTCCTAGCAACAAAATCTCTCCTATCATAATGTTGATTCTTTGATTGTGGGTTATCAAGATCAACAACGGGTTCAACCTCTACTTCATTGTTTTTGCTAGGTTGAGCATCAACATGAACATTATCATTAACATTATCACTAGGTTCATGTTCATCACCTGATTGTGTTTCAGCATCAGAAATAGAAATATCATTGGGATTCTCAGGTGTGTCTACAGTAGGTTCACTAGAAGCATGCAAAGTTCTATCGTATTTCTTTTTCTTCTTTTTGGAAGAACTAGGTGCTTCTAAATTATTTCTCTGAGAATCTTGCTTGATTCTCTTAGGGTGGCCTTCAGGATACAAAGGTTCCTGAGTTATTCTACCTGTTCTAGTAGCCACTCTAACCGGAAAGTCATTTTTATTATTTAATTCATCAAGCAAATCATTTTGAGCTTTGAGTACTTGCTTAGCTTGAGTAGCAACCATAGAAGCATATTTGCTAATGAGTTGGAGTTCACCTTTAACTCTAGCCAAGTTATCGCTTACGCGTCCTATCTCGAAAGCATTATTCTTTAACTCTCTACCAACATAAGCATTAAAACTTTCTTCTCTAGCCATAAAGTCATCATATTCATCTAAGCATGGGCTATGGAATTTAGTAGAGGGTATTTCAACTTTATCATATCTATAGAGAGAATTTACCTTTACTACCTGTGTCGGGTTATCAGGATAATGTGGTTCTTCAACAGGCGGTATATTAAGACCATGTATTTCTTCAATAGGAGGTACATTCTTAACATCTTCAGCTTAATACCTTTTTATTTCATTGATTTCTTTGCCTCTTGCATATCTTCAGGACTGAGAAATAAAACACCTCTCTTCTCGGAGTGGGTTTAGGAATAGGCTCAGGAGCCGGCTTAATTGGTTCAGGAATTGGCTCAGGAATTGGCTCAGGAAGAGTCCAATTATTTTCATTAGTCAACATATTATTAAATAGTAATTCAGCTTCGTCGACTGTTCTTTCCCTGAAAACACAACCAACACAACTATCCAAGTAGTCCTTGGAAGCATCGATTAGTCCATTATAAAAGATATCAAGTATTTCATTTTTCTTGAGAGGATGATCAGGCAAAGCATTAAGTAACCGGAGAAGCCTCCCCCAAGCTTGTGGGAGACTCTCTTCTTTGATTTGCACAAAATTATATATTTCCCGCAAGGCAGCTTGTTTCTTATGACCGAGGAAATATTTAGCAGAGAAGTAATAAATCATATCCTTGGGACTACGCACACAACCAGGAGCAAGAGAATTATACCAAGTCTTAGCATCACCCTTTAATGAGAACGGAAATATCTTAAGGATATAATAATAGCGAGACTTCTCATCATTAGTAAACAGGGTAGCTATATCATTTAACTTGGTAAGATGTGCCACAAGAGTTTCAGATTCAAGGCCATAAAAAGGATCATATTCAACTAGAGTAATAATCTCAGGATCAACAGAGAATTCATAATCCTTATCAGTAACACAAATAGGTGAAGTAGCAAAAGCAGGGTCAGGTTTCATTCTAGCATTAAGAGACTGCTGCTTCCATTTAGCTAATAGTTTCTTAAGATCATATCTATCATTGCAAGCAAAGATAGCTCTAGCAGCTTCTTCATTCATAACATTACCCTCAGGAACAACAGGCAATACATAATCATTGGGAGACCTTTCATCATCACTATCATCAATAATAGCATCTTCAATATTTTCATTCCCTCTAACTCTAGCAATTTGTTCATCAAGAAATCACCTAATGGCAAAGTAGTATCACGTACAGAAGTAGTTTCATCATGCATAGAAGAAGTGGCATCATCAATAACATGCGACATATCAGAATTCATAGCAGTAGCAGGTTTAGGTGTTGCAAGCTTACTCATAACGGAAGGAGAATCTAGTGCAGAGCAAGATGGCAGTTCCTTACCTCCCCTCGTAGTTGAGGGATAGATCTTGGTTTTAGCGTCTTTCAAGTTCTTCATAGTGATCAACAGATATAAATCCCAAGTAACTCATAGAATAGAGCTATGCTCCCCGGCAACGGCGCCAGAAATTAGTCTTGATAACCCACAACTGTAGGGGATTGCAACAACTTTCGAGGGTGAAGTACAACCCAAATTTATTGATTCGACACAAGGGGAGCCATAGAATATTCTTGAGTATTAGCAGTTGAGTTGCAATTCAACCACACCTGGATAACTGAGTATCTGCAGCAAAGTTGTTAGTAGCAAAAGTGGTATGATAATAAAGGTAACGGTGGCAAAAGTAAAGATAATTGTTTTGGGTTTTTTGTAGTAGTTGTAACAGTAGCAACGAAAAAGTAAATAAGCGAATAACAATATGTGAAAAGCTCGTAGGCAATGGATCAGTGATGGATAATTATTCCGGATGCGATTCCTCATGTAATAGCTATAACATAGGGTGACATAGAACTAGCTCCAGTTCATCAATGTAATGTAGGCATGTATTCTGTAAATAGTCATACGTGCTTATGGAAAAGAACTTGCATGGCATCTTTTGTCCTACCCTCCCGTGGCAGCGGGGTCCTAGTGGAAACTAAGGGATATTAAGGCCTCCTTTTAATAGAGAACCAGAACAAAGCATTAGCACATAGTGAATACATGAACTCCTCAAACTACGGTCATCACCGAGAAGTATCCCGATTATTGTCACTTCGGGGTTGTCGGATCATAACACATAATAGGTGACTATAGACTTGCAAGATAGGATCAAGAACACACATATATTCATGAAAACATAATAGGTTCAGATCTGAAATCATGGCACTCGGGCCCTAGTGACAAGCATTAAGCATAGCAAAGTCATAGCAACATCAATCTCAGAACATAGTGGATACTAGGGATCAAACCCTAACAAAACTAACTTGATTACATGGTAAATCTCATCCAATCCATCATCGTCCAGCAAGCCTACGATGGAATTACTCACGCACGGCGGTGAGCATCATGAAATTGGTGATGGAGGATGGTTGATGATGACGGCGGCGATGAATCCCCCTCTCCGGAGCCCCAAATGGACTCCAGATCAGCCCTCCCGAGAGAGATTAGGGCTTGGCAGTGGCTCCGTGTCGTAAAACGCGATGAAACTTTCTCTCTGATCTTTTCCTCCCCGAACGTGAATATATGGAGTTGGAGTTGAGGTCGGTGGAGGTCCAGGGGGCCCACGAGATAGGGGGGCACGCCCTACAGGGGGGAGGGGGCGCCCCCTTGTCTCGTGGACAGGCCGTGGACCCCCTGGTGTATTTCTTTCGCCCAGAAATTCTTATTAATTCCAAAAAGTTCCTTCGTGGATTTTCAGGACATTCCAAGAACTTTTCTTTTCTACACATAAAACAACATCATGGCAGTTCTGCTGAAAACAGCGTCAGTCCGGGTTAGTTTCATTCAAATCATGCAAGTTAGAGTCTAAAACAAGGGAAAAAGTGTTTGGAAAAGTAGATACGTTGGAGACGTATCATGGACCTGCGGGTAAACAATAATCTCTCTTCTGCCCTGCCATGCTTCCTTTTCCCGCAACCATTACTAGGATGGTTTCCTGGTGTAATATGCCTGACCTTCTCTAATTCCACTTGCAAATCATCGGCGGTGAGCCTCTTTGGCGCATCACGGTTTTCATGCTTTGCATTGAACACATGTCTTCGGTATTTTCTAGGACGCGGTTTGTCCTTGGCAAGGAAACAGCGGTGTCCAATGTAACAGATCTTGCTAAGCAGGGCCGGGCCGGCAAAATCCTGGGCCCTGTGCCAAACTCTCAAATAAGGCCTATCTCCTTCGGGAAAAATAGAACTATAATAGTTTTATCTCTAGTTGCATTCTGAGATTGAGTTAAATCATCTATCTGCTATTTTTCTTACGTTTTTGTTAATCAGATTCATATTCTCTAGATGGACTTTGTAGTGGACATGACTTTGATCTTGAAACACTAGACGTCTAGACAAATTGATGCATATCAAACAGTTAGAAACAAACCATTGGTAGAACTGCTTGCTAGGAAAATCGTAGAACTCACTTGGGATTCAAGTGATGGACATCTAACTTGTCTGGTTCAACTTCTCCCGGACAGGTGCGAGGAATGGAAGGAGAAGTGAGCAGCCTAGAGGCGAGATCGATCAGCGATCACGTGGAAGAAGACGAAGCAGCCTGCATTATGGGGATTAAAAAATTAAAGTGACAATGAGCTAGCACCTGTCCATGAAGTTTCCCTTGATTAGTTGATTTAGTGCGTTACCTGAACATAGCCGTATGCCTGCCCTAATCACCCGCTGCATGTTGCAGCACCACATTGCTATGGTGCCCCTTGCTTTGTGGGCCTTGCCGCCGCCGGCTGCCGGTCCTCCGCCGCGTCGCTGGCCTGCTGCTACCAGTCCGCCGGTGCACCGTTAGGGTTAGAGATCGGGATTCCATCACTCACATGCGAATGATCGGTATTCTCCAGGCCATCGGATTAGTGATTGATTAACCAGAGGTACACGCGGGCGATGCTAATTAACCGGCCTGCTAGCTCCACGTGATTAATGGGCATGCCAGCCTGCTGGCTAAACTAGGCCTAAAATGCGGCCCCTGCTACTTGGAGGCCCTCTGCGGCTGCACCGGCTACACACCCCTGCGCCCGGGCCTGTTGCTAAGTATTGCGTATGAGAGCGGATTCATGTCACAGTGAACACATGCATTGTAACCATGTGTCGTTCGCCCTGACATAGTGCCCAAAGCCGGATAATCATGGATGCACCAAATTATAACAGCACACAGAAAGAAATCAGCTAGTGGGCTGCTATATAGGTCTCGAGTGAGAACACCCCTCCATAGCTGTTGAAGTTCCTCCACAAGAGGCTCCATGAATAAATTAAAATCCTTTCCAGGACTTTTTGGACCTGGGATGAGCAAGGCCATAATGTAGTTTGATTCTTTAGCGCAGACATTTGGAGGCATGTTGTAAGGAATAACAAGCACTGGCCACATGCTATATGTGGCACTCTGGTGGCCAAATGGGTTAAGTCCATCTGAAGCTAAGCCAAGTCTAATGTTTCTCGGGTCAGCAGAAAACTTTTTGTGTTTCTGATTGAAGCTTTTCCACTCACTACCATGAGATGGATGGCTCATTACATTCTGATCTCTGTACTCCTGGTTCCTAGAATGCCACAGTACATCCTCTCTTGTTTCAGCATCATGAAACAACCTCTACAATCTTGGTATAATTGGAAAATGTCTCAGAACATTATGAGGAATCCTCTTCACAGCATCACCATCTTTCCATCTTGATGATTTGCATTTCGGGAATTCACTTAAGTTGGCATAATCCTTCCGGAATAAAACACAGTTATTCTTACAAACATGGATCATATCATATCCAATTTGTGGCACCCCGGCTCAGAGAAACCGGAATGCCCCGTATTACAGCCCAGAGATCGAGATGAAGTCTTCTGGAATACGGCACTGCTTGACATAGTATAAATCAGCTCTTATTACAAAGGATAATAATACAAAGGTCCGATGTTACAAAGAAGCACATCAGCACGGCGACACTACGCCTGCGATACTACACTTGCTCTATGCTAGCAGCGAAACAACTCGTAGCAGCGGAAATCTTCTAGCAGCGGAACAACGACGAAGGTAGTGAACTCCACTCCGCAGGGACTCTGGCTGGGACACGGTCTAGCTCGCATGAATGGAAACCACGACAAGCAATCAAGCAATCACGACATCACCTGCAATCTGGCATGACACGCCAGGTCAGTACATTGAATGTACTTGCAAGCTCACAACAACCAAAAACATCAAGGCAAGACAACAACATAGCATTAAGCAGGTTAATTAGATTAATAGCTACCATGATACAACATCAACTACTAAGCATGATATGAAACTACTACAATACTGATAAATGACCATCTCAGATCTCCATAACCATATCTCTCTTGGCTAACCGGCCAAGCAATATACCATCTCGATCACCTCGTGATCAAAACCAAACAGTGATCATTCACGGATCAGAAATGGACCAACCTCGTGGTCTTGGATCGGGTTACCTTGTAACCAAACGGTGATCTTTCCGGTGATCACAACCATGACAGACACTTGGTCTCAAACGGTGATCTTTCCGACGATCACTACCATGGCCAACACTTGGTCCCCAACATCATCATCAACATCCTACCAATCTGTACTGCTCAAAATATCAACATATAAATCACCTATAAGTCATTCCGTCATGTGAGTGTTGATTGAACGGTGTGACCTAGTACGAACCCATGCCCATGACCGAGGACGCGGCTATCGATAGTTTAAACAAACACTCTGCAGAGGTAGCACACTGTACCCACACCACGGAACCCATGGCCTCGCACTCCCATTCGGGTGGACCAATGGCGTTCCGACAAAACTGATCTACTGCCATGACACTCTCCTAGCCACTCCGACCAACACCCCTTTGGGTTCAGTCCTGGCTGGCCCCGTGCCTACCAAAGGCACCAACGGCCACCATCGTGGCAAACAAAAACGGTCCCAAACAGGGACAAAAGCATGCAAAATCCAACTACGTGCACACAAGGCTTATGTTCGCCTACCTGATCAGGGTAGTGCGTGCCCATAACTTTCCCTCGTTGGAGGCACCGGCGAGAGACACGACAATAACATCGCTTTAGGGCCTTCCCATAAAGGAAGATGTGGTTGCACTGGAGAAAGCCCGGTTTGGTGGCACCTAACCAACTTAATGATGGAATTTATCCCAAAAATATAACTGTGGTAACTGATATTCCGATATCAACTATCAAACTATAATCTAAGTCATAGCAATATCCAACAAATAATCTGAGCATAATATCGTCATACCAAAATACTCCAAGGATAGCATAACACTACTATCATGATTAATCCGAAAACAATAATGCTACTACTCCAATAACAAGAATAAAGCTATCCAGCTAAGATCCACATGTAAACACCATCTCCGAAAATAATACTCCAAGCAACAACACATCAACTAGCATCATGAAAATAATCATACAAACCACTAATAATCCAAAGGTAGCATGACATCCAAAGTAATACTCCAAAATGTACTAACATATATAATCATGAAACAACCATAATATCAAGCACTAATACTCCAATGGCAACATGATTACTCATCAACTGCAAACATAACTCCTAGTAATCCAAACAATAGCATGGCAATAACAAGATCAAAATAATACTCTGAGAAAATGCCATGCACAGAGTCATGTAGCTAAAGCAATATTTTAAACAAGTTACAATAGATTAAACCATGTCACTGCATTACAATGGTGCAAATGGAGGGTGTGGCTTGCCTGGGGTGGAAGAAATCACCGGGAGAAAGTGCGAGAAACTCGCAGAACGAATCACCGGAAATCGTACTCTCTCGTAGGGGGCTGAATAAGGGCAAGGGCATAATGGTCATTTTCAGAATTTTAAAACATGGTGAAAATGGTTCCATCAGAACGGGCTCGACGAAACAAAGAAATATGCTTTGGAATCACCTCATTTGGAGTTACGGTTGAAAAGTTATGAGGTGTAGAAGATCAGGCACTTTTCTGCAAAAAGAATATTCACAGACGGGTCCCTAAGTGGATAAGGCAGAGGCGTAAAGTTAGAAATACGCTTTCAGAAGTTGAAAATGTAAAACAGAAATACGTTTCCACTTATCTGACGTGGCGGGGGCGGGTCAACGCGTGAGGCTGCCAGGTGGGGTCGGGGCTGGGCGGGTACCGCGGGGCGGGGCCCGTCACTTATCCACGTCAGCGGCCAGCCCGGTCAGCGCAGAGAGGCCGACAGGCGGGGCCGAGGGGCAGGGGTCCGGGTCGTCTTCATCTTCAAGCGCTCGCCCGTAGTCCAGAGGGAGGGGCGCGACGCCGGCGGCAGCCCGGCCGGCTCCGGCCACCTCTGGCCGAGCGGGAAGCACTGACGGACTCGGGGAGGGACGCTGCATCCATTCAGAGGGTTGGACAGCATCGGGGAGGAATAAGGTGGAGGGGAGGGTGGCGCCATGAGGAGGGCAGAGAGCTTCAGGCGGCGGTGGTTCTTGGCGTTGCGGCCGTCTCCGGCGAAGGGAGAGGGGGTGGGGCGAACTACGGGGAGGAGAGGAGTGCTTTGGTGGTGTTGGAACGGGGAGAGGAGGCGCGGCTCGCCGGAGTTTAGGCGAAGCACTGCGGCGGCCATGGTGGCAATGGTGGACAGAGAGAGCTCCTCGAGCTCGAATGAGAGGCTGGGGATTGCAGTGGAGTGCGGGGAGGCTTCTAGTGTGCTCGAAAGGCTCGGGGGAGGCCTATATATAGGAGGGCGAGAGGGATGGGCTCGGGTGCCGCCGGGCACGTCCGGCCGAGGCTCTGGCGACGGCCAGCGAGCACAGGGGGGCATGAGTAAGGCGATGAGCGAGAGAGCGGACGAGCCGCAGAGATCACAGAGTCGAGGGGAGCAGAGGAAGAGGCCGAGGCGAGCTCGGAGCCAAACGAAACACTGTGCCCCCGTGGGCGTTCGGCAGCGAGCGTTG
>NC_041393.1:283751220-283754039 GCF_002162155.2 Triticum dicoccoides | reverse complement strand
GGTCAGGGCGACGCGGTAGATCACGGGGAGGCCACTGGACAAGGTTGGGGGTCGAGACGAGGAGAGCATGGACGAGCATAGCGTCGAGGTCGCGCCAGAGCGCGTTTAATGCTTGCCAGGGCCATGGTCACCGCATGAGCTAGCGAGGAGAAGACGCCAAGTGCTGGCAAATGTTGTCTAGTGGTAAGTCCTCCCTAGGTAGGTTGTAACTACGTTGGTAGATCGATGAAAACAGCTCTGGTTAAACGGAAGCCACCTCTGAAGTTTATTGAAGTAAACTTGGGTGAGCATTGGTGATCAACAAGAAGGATTTTGGGAGCAATGGAGTTGTCTACGAGGTTGAGGTAAAGGACTTTCATCCTGGTAATTTTGAGAAGATTTGGACCATGCTTTAATGTAGTTGCTTTGCAACTACCAAAATGGTCCAGAAATGAGATTTGGATGATGCACTCACCTGGAGTTATGGAATGGGTTGCAACTTGGCAAATCCTCAATATATGGACATATAACGATGCTGTAAAAAGCTCATGCCAAATGGGTAAGCCAAAATGGCACTTGCTTCACAAACATCAATTCTGTCCAGAAACTTGGACTAATTTTGGTGATCAAATGGCTCATTGAAATGATACCAAGTTGGGTGGATAGATGTTTTGTGGGTGTAACAATGATCTGGTAATTTATCAGGATTTTTGAAGCAATATAAAATACACTTGCTTCACAACCTGAAAATATTGCCAAAATCAAAGATTTGGTCCTGTGCTCACATAGATGATTGGATGGGGCTGCAAATGGGTGGAGGGGGTTAATATGAGCACATTAATGAGTGTGCAAAATTTTAACTCATTTGGATACTCCTTGATAGTACTTCCTTCACAAAGCCTTCTGTTTGACAGAAACTTTGAAAATTCCCTGAGGAAGATTGGCTAGGCAAATAAAGTTGAACTTGTGCATGAGGCAATTATTTGGACATATAAACATTCCCAAAAAGGTTGGGAGCCACTAGGAAAAATATAAATGACACTTCCTTCACAAAGTGCCATTCAGGGCAGAATAGAAAAATGAATATTGGGGAATTATTTTTGAACCGGCCAAAGAAATGTTTGGGCATAATTGAGCTATATGTGACCCAAAGGAATTATGAGATTTGGGGATGTTTGGATGGACAGAAATATAGGTTGCTTCACAACCTAGGGCAGATAGGGTTATTCCTTTAATGAAAAAGGAATTTTCCCTAGAAAAGAATTTTAGGGTTTGGTCAAGGAGTGAAGTGACATGATCGTTGGCACGGTTTTGTTAATGATGAGCCACTTGGGAGCGGTAATGAGGATGATTTCCCAGGTGGCAAGGCCATAGAACCACTCCAAAAAGAAAAATAGAGCAAAAACTAAATAAATCAAAAGAAAAAGAAAAGGGCCAAAAACCAGGCTCTTACACAATTCCAACTGCATGAAGGAAATTCTTCATTTTACTGTAGGTGTGTGGCAGCTCAGACGCATCTGGGAAAGATGATTTGCGGAAAGCAGCCAACATCACATCGAATGATTTGTTGGTCATCCGCTCAGATGTCTTCACCTAAAGAAAGGTGACCATAGCTGAGAATACTGACAGCTTATTTCCTGGGGTGACAGCCATGTTGCATTGTTCCAACATGCGGGCCCACCGTTTTTCTTCTGTAAGTGAAAGTTCATGAAATGCACGAGCATTTCGTAGCATTGTTTCAATGTTGGTCAAACTCACTAGCTCCGCCACCACCACCCCCTCCTCCTCTTCCACCTGAGCATCAGGCAGATCAAGATGGTGATCTGCTGCTTCCACATAGTGAGTAACATTGACATTCACAACTTCACCATGATGAACCCACCTAGTATATGTGACCGACATCCCATACAAGTGTAGATGATTTTGCATAGTTAACTGGGGTCTGTAACTGAATTCATACAACTGCTACACGGACAGAGCACATCTGATTTCGGACCACCGTACTCAGCTCTGATAAAGTTCATTAAGTTTTCAACCCCCTCGACATATGCAGCGGAGAATCTTCGAGCAGAAGTTATCCAAGTCTTGTCCATCTGTTAGACATACAAATTAGTTCTTCTACTAGATATTACAGGAAAAACGTATATGCTTTTTTATGAAGTCCAGAAAAAAATACCTAGGTCGATGTCTAAAGCTATGGCAAGATATTTGGACGAGCAGATCTAAGTAACGAAATATATGTAAAGCTAATTCAGCAAACATATTTGAGTGCTAAATTATGACAGGCTGTTTCAGCAGTCAATGAGGCCGAGCACACAGCCATCAAACTATCGAAGGCCATCGCAGCAACAAAGATCGAGTATAAAATGGTGTAGAGCTATTTCACCTAACAGATTGGCTACTAGACCATGGCAATCTACGTCACAATAAATATATGGCAGGATATTTTAGCAACTAATCGGGCTTGGCATGCCATCTCAGCTAAGCAGATTGAGTGTAGAACAGGGCAAGGAAGCTTCTTAAGCAGAGCATATTGACTGTAAACTACTTCGGCAAACAGTGAGATTAACAGCGTCTATCAGCAAACATTCAACGCTACACCGACATGCACGGGGCCTCAGTCTAGAATGCACGTACCATGGGAGAAGCTGACTGCTGTGCGTCTGCACACGAACGTCGCCAGCAGTGGCGGCGCTGACTGCCGTGCGCCTCCACAAGAACGTCGCCAGCGGTGGCGGTGCGGCTAGATGACGACAGTCTATGAGAGCGTACTGTGGGAGCGAGAGGATCGCCGTGCATCCGCTCGACGAACCGCGGCGCCGACATATCGGCGCGGCGGG
>NC_041393.1:283683326-283750876 GCF_002162155.2 Triticum dicoccoides | reverse complement strand
GGGTTTGGGGAATATTATTGGCTAGTTGGCCGAAGGGCGGTTGAATTTGGGATTTGGGGGGACTTTTGTTAGGGGGGGGGGTTTGCGCGGTGGGCGGGGGGAGTTTGGCGCATGGTCGGTTTAAATGCCATTTATGATGAGACAATGTTAACTTGGCAGAGCGATATTTGTAGCATCTTTTATATGGTGTCTACCTTCCATTGCATTGCTTTTAATTTAGTGAAATGTCTTCTTCTTAGTTTACACATCATAGTTCTGGTTATCTCATGTTGTCCTGTTTTTCGTACATATTACATCCTCCTATCATGTGGTTGTCTAACATCAAAGTTCAGTTTGTCTGTATCACGCATCAATTTGTTCTGAAGAACTAAATTGTTATTCATTTTTCTAGTCGGCTTGACTTAACATGGCACAGAGGAAGAGGAAGGAACACAGAATGACAGGGAAAGGGAAGCGGAAGAATCTTGCAGATTTTGCTGGTACTGATGGTACAATAGAAGGTCAACGTCCAGCAGAAAATTGTACAAATAGGGTATCCCGTGCTACACGAGCTGTAGAACAAGCCAAACAAAAACCAATAGCTGCCACCAAACAAGCAGAGAGATCCTAGTTGTTGCAACACCTTCCACACTACCACCAGCTGCACGAGTTACTCGTTGGTCAACTCAGCTAGCAACACATTCCCAAGCTCCCTTGCCAGCTGGCACTACTTCCGAAGCACTCTTGACACAAGATGAGTTGGCAAGATCAGATGAACTTTGTGAGCTTCAAAAACAAGAAGGTAGTTGCTGGAGTCAAGTTATAGTTGCATGCTTCTTTATATGTAGTCTCACAGTTTGATGTACACTAACACTTCCTATGTTCGTTGTTGGACTAGCACCTTGGCGCAAGAGGAAACAAACATCGGGGATAATGCTCAATAGGTTAACTAAATCTGGAGATGGAAGAATGGGGATCCGTTTTGAGGCAGGTTTAAAAAGGCCACGTGATGCTACAGAGTCAACCAAGTTAGTATCAGAGGCAGCGGTTGCCATTAGGTGTCATGTACGTATCCTCCCAACATGGATTCAGTACAGGAATGACAAAGACGAAACCCAGTTCAACACCTTCCTCGACCATTTATCTGTATGTATGTGATATAGGGCGGAACCCTATGTGGACGATCGTTCATGTTTAGAGTGGATCCTACGGGGGAACACGAGGAACGCGCGGAGAACACGAAGGGGAAACACGGGGAAAATGAGAGAATCACTAAATCGACAAGGAATCAATCACACGAGTGCTAGATCATCGAAAGCAAAGAGTAACACATGATCCAAAATACACAAAGGTAAGGATACAAAGGGAACCGATCTTCTCCGTGAGGAGGACTTGGGGGTCTTCCCTTAAAGGGGTCTTGAATCCGCTTGGGGAATCTTCTCCGAAGAGGTCGTCAGCTCTGAGGAGAAGTAACCAAGTGGATGAGCAAGGCTCTCACACAAAATATGAGCTAAACCAATGCTAACCCTAAAACGTACGGGATGAGGGAGTATATATAGTCAAAGGGGCGAAGGGATACATGGTTCATGGCCCAAAGGAGCTGCGCGCAGGCAGGGGGCGCTGGATGTTCGGGCGACGGGCTGGATGTCCGGTGTCTTGTGAGGCGCCGGATGTTCGCTCGGAGGGGCCGAATGTCCGGTGCTTCCAGAGGGGCCGGATGTCCGGTGGGGAGGCCGGATGTCCGGGCTGTCAGGACCAGGTTTTGTGCATTCGAGACGCCTTGTCCGGATATCCGGGCGGGAGGCCGGATTTCCGCTGGTGGGCCGGATGTCCGGGCTGGACGTCGGATGTCCGATCGCTGTAGTTTTCTTCTACAGGGGCTGGCCGTGTAGATCTCCAGGGGCCGGATGTCCGGGGTCCTCGCCGGTTGTCCGGTGCCTGGAGGGTGTTCTTGCCTTCTTCCATTGGTTCTCTTCTTCCATGAACTTGGGGTCTTGGCCATCTTCATGTGCATCCTCGGGAGGGTCCTCTTGGTACCTAATCATGCACAACATTCCGGATTGAGGTAGTAGCCATGTCCCGAGAGGATCATATGAGATATCACTAAAGAGAGAAGTCACCTCGGTCTTCGTGCTCTAGTCATGGGTCCTCTTGGTTCTTGGTGAGATGATGGAAGGTCCATGGGGATGACTAAAGGATGCTCCGCATCATCTCCCCCCCCCCCTGAGGGAGTCCTAGACTAGGGGGTGTCCGGATAGCCGAACTATCATCATCGGCCGGACTCCAAGACTATGAAGATACAAGATTGAAGACTTCGTCCCGTGTCCGGATGGGAGTTTCCTTGGCGTGGAAGACAAGCTTGGCGATACGGATATGTAGATCTCCTACCATTGTAACCGACTCTGTGTAACCCTAGCCCTCTCCGGTGTCTATATAAACCGGATGGCTTTAGTCCATAGGACGAACAACAATCATACCATAGGCTAGCTTCTAGGGTTTAGCCTCCTTGATCTCGTGGTAGATCTACTCTTGTAATACCCACATCATCAATATCAATCAAGCAGGACGTAGGGTTTTACCTCCATCAAGAGGGCCCGAACTTGGGTAAAACATCGTGTCCCTTGTCTCCTGTTACCATCCGCCTAGACGCACAGTTCAGGACCCCCTACCCGAGATCCATCGGTTTTGACACCGACATTGGTGCTTTCATTGAGAGTTCCTCTGTGTCGTCACCGATAGGATCGATGGCTTCTTCGATCATCAACAACGATGCATTCCAGGGTGAGACCTTCCTCCCCGGACAGATCTTCGTATTCGGCGGCTTTGCACTGCGGGCCAATTCGCTTGGCTATCTGGAGCAGATCGAGAGCTACGCCCCTGGCCGTCAGGTCAGATTTGGAAGTTTGAACTTCACGGCTGACATCCGCGGGGACTTGATCTTCGATGGATTCGAGCCACAGCCGAGCGCGCCGCACTGTCACGACAGGCATGACTTAGCTCTGCAACCGGACAGTAACCTGGAGGCCGCACACGAGTCCGCTCCGATCTTCAATTCGGAGCCGGCTGCGCAGATCAAGGACGGGTGGCTGGACACCGCCTCGGGGGCTGCAACCTCTACGGCGATAGAGCCGAACACTGACCTTGTCCCTCATGAAGCTCGTGACTCCGAGGTGCCGGACTCCTTGCCGGACTCCGAAGCTCCCACGCCCCCTCCAATCGAATCCGATTGGGTGCCGGTCATGGAGTTCACCGCTGCGGACATCTTTCAACACTCACCGTTCGATGACATCTTGAGTTCGCTAAAGTATCTCTCGTTATCAGGAGAGCCCTGGCCGGACTGCGGTCAGGACGATTGGGATGCGGATGACAAAGAAATTCAAAGCCCACCCACCACCCACTTAGTAGCCACTGTCGACGATCTAACCGACATGCTAGACTTTGACTTCGAAGACATCGACGGTATGGACGACGATGCCGGAGACGACCAAGAACCAGCGCCTACTGGGCACTGGAAAGCCACCTCATCATATGACATATACATGGTGGATATCCCAAAGGATGGGAATGGCGAAGGAACAACGGAGGATGATCCCTCCAAGAAACAGCCCAAGCGCCGGCGTCAGTGGCGCCGCTCTAAATCCCGCCACAGCAAGAATGGAGATTCCGGCACCGGAGATAACGACACCCCAGACAGTGCCGAAGACAACCCCCTCTAGCAAGATTCAGCACAGGAGGACGGAGACGCTAGCCCTCATGAGAAGGCAGCAGACGAAGAAGTAGAGGATTACATGCCTCCCTCCGGAGACGAGGCAAGCCTCGACAACGACAAATTCGTCGTACCTGAGGATCCCGTCGAACAAGAGCATTTTAAACGCAGGCTTATGGCCACGGCAAACAGCCTCAAGAAAAAGCAGCAGCAGCTTAGAGCTGATCAAGATCTGCTAGCCGACAGATGGACTGAAGTCCTTGCGGCCGAAGAGCATGAGCTCGACCGCCCCTCCAAAAGCTACCCTAAACGCAAGCTGCTCCCCCGATTAGAGGAGGAGGCATATGAACCTGCATCACCAGCAGACAATACGGCTGACCGACCACCCCGTGGCCGCGACAGAGAGGCCTCTAGGCCCTCCACCAGAACCGTACCCCGGCATCGCTCGAAAAGCACAAGGCCACATGGGAATGCTCCGGACTTGCGAGATATATTGGAGGATAAGGCAAGACAATCAAGATCGATCTATGGATCGCGTGGGCGCCCCATGATACGCGATGACAACCGTCGCGCCGGACACAGTAAGTCCGGCCGGGCCGAACAAAATACAGAAAGCTCTTTTGAACTCCGTCCAGATATCGCCCAATACAGAGGCGCCGCACACCCACTATGCTTCACAGATGAAGTAATGGATCATCAAATCCCCGAAGGGTTTAAACCCGTGAACATTGAATCTTATGATGGCACAACAGACCTCGCGGTTTGGATCGAGGACTATCTCCTTCATATCCACATGGCCCGCGGTGATGATCTCCATGCCATCAAATATCTCCCACTCAAGCTTAAAGGACCAGCCCGACATTGGCTTAACAGCTTGCCAGCAGAGTCAATTGAGAGCTGGGAAGACCTGGAAGCCGCATTTCTCGATAACTTCCAAGGCACGTACGTGCGACCACCAGACGCTGACGACCTAAGCCATATAATTCAGCAGCCAGACGAATCGGCCAGACAATTCTGGACACGGTTCTTAACCAAGAAAAATCAAATCGTCGATTGTCCGAATGCGGAGGCCCTCGCGGCTTTCAAACATAACATCCATGACGAGTGGCTTGCCCGGCACCTGGGACAGGAAAAGCCGAAATCCATGGCAGCCGTCACATCACTCATGACCCGCTTCTGCGTGGGTGAGGACAGCTGGCTAGCACGCAGCAACAACCTCAGTAAAAATTCTGGCAGTCCGGATATCAAGGACCACAATGGCAGGCCGCATCACAACAAAAACAAACGCCGCATTAACGGCGAGAATAGTGAGGGTACGGCAGTCAATGCTGGATTCAGAGGCTCTAAGCCCGGTCAAAGGAAAAAGCCATTCAAAAGAACTACTCCGGGTCCGTCCAATTTGGACCGAATACTCGACCGCTCGTGCCAGATACACGGCACCCCCGAAAAGCCAGCTAACCACACCAACAGGGACTGTTGGGTATTCAAGCAGGCAGGCAAGTTAATCGCCGAAAACAACGACAAGGGGATGCATAGCGACGATGAGGAAGAGACCCGACCGCCGAACAATAGAGGACAGAAGGGTTTCCCCCCACAAGTGCGGACGGTGAACATGATATACACAACCCACATACCCAAAAGGGAGTGGAAGCGTGCACTCAGGGATGTATACGCGATGGAGCCAGTTTCCCCGAAGTTCAATCCATGGTCCTCCTGCCCAATCACTTTTGACCGAAGGGACCACCCCACCAGCATCCGCCACGGCGGATTCGCCGCATTGGTTTTAGACCCAATCGTTGACGGATTTCACCTCACCAGAGTCCTGATGGACGGCGGCAGCAGCCTGAACCTGCTTTACCAGGATACAGTGCGCAAAATGGGCATAGACCCCTCAAGGATTAAACCTACAAAGACGACCTTTAAAGGCATCATACCAGGTGTAGAGGCCAATTGTACAGGCTCAGTTACACTGGAAGTGGTATTCGGATCACCGGATAACTTCCGAAGCGAAGAGTTAATCTTCGACATAGTTCCGTTCCGCAGCGGCTATCATGCTCTGCTCGGACGCACCAGGTTTGCAAAGTTCAACGCGGTACCGCACTACGCATTCCTTAAGCTCAAGATGCCAGGCCCTCGAGGAGTCATCACGGTCAACGGAAACACCGAACACTCTCTCCGAACGGAGGAACATACAGCGGCTCTCACGGCAGAAGTACAGTGCAGCCTCTTAAGGCAATTCTCGAGTCCGGCCGTTAAGCGACCGGACACGGCTAAATGCGCCCGGAGTAACCTACAACAAGACCACCTGGCATGTTCCGAGCACGCGTAGCAATGCGGCCCCAACCCCAGCCCCTACAAAATTTCAAGACGGGTCCTTCGCGTACATCATTACGCTCTGAAGATACCATGGGCATAGGGGGAGGGGCATGACCACGATAGGCCCAGAATGCGGCTTAACCACACCAGGGGCTCACTAGTGTGTCGTTCTTTTTTCTTTTCTTCTTTTTTTACCACAGGACCCCGTTCATCAGAGGCCCTGTCCGGTAGTAGACCTGCCGAACTCACGATGCAACAACCAGGGAAGGAGAAAGGCTACGACGAATACCCAGGTGGTCTCCATTATGGGCATTAAATCTGTTTTATACACCATTCCACAGCCTACCCCTGGAGGGGGACATGTTTAATAGTCCCATCCCTTGCTTATCGCACCATTTGTATCGTTCTGCATTCACAGCAGTATTTCTTGAATAAACAATACACCTTTTTGCTTATAATTGCATTCCTTTCTTATACATATGTTCATTTATGACATGTTGCATCCGTACACTTTGGTACGGCTAAATACACCAGGGGCTTATGTTTCCCGCATCATGGTGCGATAAGTCCGAACACTTTCACAAGTGCGGCACCCCAAACTTATAGCATTATATGCATCGGCTCCGAATCATGTCTTGGGTCAATAGTTGGGTTTGCCCGGCTCCCATGTTTGGTACCTTCTGTTCCGTTGTATCGGCTAAGGTAGCACTGGGAGAACCACTGCGATTGCGCCCCAGTTGAGCTGGGCGAGCGCCTCAATGGAGAAAGCTAAAACTGACCGTCATGATGAGGCGAGAGCCGGTCGCTATTCGAGAGGTTTTTTCGAGTCCCTAAAGACTTATGCCGCTTAGAGCGAGGAACCGACTTTGTCCAGCCCAGGCGTGGATAGCACCCCAAATTCGGCCTTCCGAACACTAGGGGCTTCACTGAAATTTAAAATTATAGAATTCTATGACTAAGTGAGAGTGTTCAAGCATTATAAGTCCGGTTGCCTTGTTCGTTGTGTTGAGCGCCTCCCTAGATGGACCCAAAAATGGGAACAAGAGTGCTCAAATTTATCCCGAACACCCCAGCAATCGTGGCATGGGGGCTGAAGCCGACAAGTTGCCATCTCTCAGATTTGATAAACAGCCGCACAGAAGGTAATATTTTAAATTAACAAGCGTTGCTTTGCGCATATGAACAAAGTTTTCAGCGCACAGGATAACAAAATGCGAGTCTACTCAAATATTACATCTTTGGAGCACTCCCCCGCAATAGTGCGGGCACCCTTTAGAACAGTCTTATAATACATCTCGGGCGTACGATACTCCTTGCCCAGCGGTGGCGCGTCCGTCATAAGCTTCTCAGCATCCATCTTGCCCCAGTGCACCTTTGCGTGGGCGAGGGCCCGATGGGCACCTTCTATACAGGCGGAGTGCTTGATGACTTCAACCCATGGACACGCATCCACCAGCCGCCGCACCAGGCCGAAGTAGCTCCCAGGCATGGCCTCCTTAGGCCATAGCCGAACTATGAGGCCCCTCATGGCCTGTTCGGCCGCCTTGTGGAGCTCGACCAGCTGCTTCAGCTGGTCGCTAAGGGGCACCGGATGTCCGGCCTCAGCATACTGAGACCAGAAGACCTTCTCCGTCGAGCTCCCCTCCTCGGCCCGGTAGAAAGCGGCAGCATCGGACACGCTGCGAGGAAGATCTGCGAATGCTCCTGGAGAGCTACGAATTCGGGTAAGTGACAGGTAATTCACACTCACATGCTTACTTTGCATGAAAAATGCCTTACCCGCTGCTATTTTCTTCAACGCCTCAATTTCTTGGAGGGCCTTGTAGGCTTCGGCCTTAGCGGCTTTGGCACTCTCAAGAGCCGATGCAAGCTCGGACTCTCGAGTCTTCGAGTTACGCTCCAGGCTCTCATGTTTTTCCACGAGATCCTGGAGCTCTTGCTGTTCCTCCGCCACCCGTGCCTCCTGTTTCTCTCGGTCGGTGCGCTCCACGTCCGCATTACGTTCGGCCGCAGACACCGCCTCCTTCAGGGTTGCCACCTCGGTTGTGTCACCTGCAATACCAATGTTATCCTTGTCAATTTTTTTGCAACCAAATCCTTTTCTGTAAGGTACAATCTTAATACGGTGTTATTCACCTTCCTTGTCCTCGAACTGCTTCTTGGCACGGTCGAGCTCGTTCTCGGACCGCTCGAGGCTTTGCTTCAAAGTATTGACCTCCGCAGTCAGTGCAGCCGAGGTCAGCAGCACAACCTCCAATCCCATATTGACATATTTCTTATATATGACTCCTGCGTATATCTTTTTAGATCCTCAGTCCGGCTTTTCTTTCCAAATACCGAACCGAGCATCAGGGGCTACTGTCTATGCGGTACTATTCTACATATATCAAAATTCTTACCTCAAAGCCTGTTAGAAGGCTGCTGCAGGCTTCGGTCAGCCCGCTCTTGGCGAGCTGAACCTTCTGAATCACCGCACTCATGAAGGTGCGGTGTTCCTCTTTGATGGAGGCGCCGTTGAGCGCCTTCAGCAAGCTATCCGGCGCCTCCGGTTGGAGGAGGCCGCTGGCGTCGCGGTCTTGCCCTTCTTATGAAGGGGCCGCCCGTCGGACTCCGGAGCCACTTCAGGTTCCGGTGCGGAGTCCGGCGCAAAGTCCGGGAGGTTGCCCTGCGGCACCTCCGGGGCCTCCTCCTCCTGGTGGGTCCCTTCGCGGGATCCTACCTCGGCATCGTCTGCATTACGAGGGGTGGAGGCGGTCGGAATGGAATCCATATCGGACGCACCCAAGGACCCGCTCGACGAAGCGGGAAAATCATCCTTGGGTGGACTACAGGGTTGTATGCGGCATTAGAAAGACACTACGTGGCGAAAAGAAAAACCATGAAGTTATTCAGGAGTCCAGATACTTACGATCTCGCCAGGGGCTTGGCCCTTGGAGGCCAATCCTCGTCGTCGTGGCTGGCGTTGGTAGAGCAGTCCGAGGGAAGAGCCTTTCCCTTCATGGACCCTTCGGCCTCCCTTGTTGGGGAAGCCTTCCTTTTCTTCCCTCCCCCCACTGGGGGAGAGGCCTTCTTCTTCTCCTCCTCACCTTTGTGGGAGGAGTCTGCCTCGGAGTCATCATCCGATGACACCTAAAAAAGGGAACTCTTCCGAGTGCCCGTGGCCTTCTTCTTGGCCTTCTTCTCCGGCACCACGTGGGGTGCCGGAGCCAGCAGCCCCGTTAAGCGGGTGTCCGCTGGGTCCTCTGGCAATGGGGCCGGACAGATAGTCTGTTCAGCCTTCTTCAGCCAGTCCTGTCAAGGGAGAGGGAGTTTAGATCCCGCATAGAGTCAAACTATGGAAAACAAGTGTCCCGTAAAGGGCAAAATCGCTTACCTCGCTCGCCGGACACTGCGAGCTGAATCCGCAATCTTCGGTAGCGGATGCGGGGGCCTCGGCACCTTTAAACATCACCCTCCAGACATCTTCGTACGTAGTGTCGAAGAGCCCGCTCAAAGTCTGGTGCTGCGCTGAATCGAACTCCCACATATTGAAGCCCCGTCGTTGGCACGGGAGAATCCGGCGGATAAGCATGACCTGGACTACGTTGACAAGCTTGAGCTTCTTGTTCACTAGCTTTTTGATGCAGGCTTGGAGTCCGGTCAGCTCCTCCGAATCACCCCATGTCCGGCCGCTCTCTTTCCAAGAGGTGAGCCGTATGGGGATGCCAGATTTGAATTTGGGGGCCGCTACCCATTCAGGGTCACGCGGCTCGATGATATAGAACCACCCCGATTGCCACCCCTTAATGGTTTCCACGAAAGTGCCCTCAAGCCAAGTAACGTTGGGCATCTTGCCCACCATGGCGCCTCCGCACTCCGCTTGGCTGCCCTTTACCACCTTCGGCTTGATACTGAAGGTCTTGAGCCACAAGCCGAAGTGGGGCTGGATGCAGAGGAAGGCCTCACACACGACGATAAACGCCGAGATATTGAGGATAAAATTCGGGGCCAGATCATGGAAATCCAAGCCGTAGTAGAACATGAGCCCCCGAACAAAGGGATGGAGTGGGAAGCCCAGTCCGCGGAGGAAATGGGGAAGAAATACTACCCTCTCGTGGGGCCTGGGGGTGGGGATGAGCTCTCCCTCATCGGGGAGCCGGTGCGCGATGTCGCTGGACAGATATCCGGTGCTGTGCAGCTTCTGGATGTGCCCCTCCGTAACGGAGGAGGCCATCCACTTGCCTCCCGCTCCGGACATAGTTGGAGAAGGTTGAGGTGAGATGTGCGGACTTGGGCGCTGGAGCTCGAGTTCACAGAGATGGATAAGCCAAGGAGGAAGAAGGTGCAGGTAAAAGGGTTGGATCTTTATCCCCTTATATGGGCGGATGGAAACATGCGTCCCCACCGGCCTGATAAAACTCCCTTATCTCCCAAGCGCCACAATCAATGGCGCGGTTGGGTTACCCACGTCCGTATTGATGGGAATCCCGGAATAAGAGGAACACGATCTCTGCTTCGACAAGACGTGCCAAGGAAACCGCTTCGCTAAACACGCTGAGGTGGTATAATAAAAACAATTCGAGTAAAGGCTTGGTAGTGGTGTGACGTCACGCCACGAAATACGTCAGCAGATTGAACTTGTGTAAATATTATTCTCTCTACGGTGGTATGCGGAATTTATTTTGCAGAGCCGGACACTATCCTGGTGTTCACAATCTTCTATAAATTATTCGGAGAAGGAACCCGCCTTGCAATGCCGAAGACAACATGCGCGCCGGACTCGTCGTCATTGAAGCCTGGTTCAGGGGATACTAAGGGAGTCCTGGACTAGGGGGTGTCCGGATAGCCGAACTATCATCATCGGCCAGACTCCAAGACTATGAAGATACAAGATTGAAGACTTCGTCCCGTGTCCGGATGGGAGTTTCGTTGGCGTGGAAGACAAGCTT
This sequence comes from Triticum dicoccoides, assembly GCF_002162155.2. Taxonomy (NCBI): domain Eukaryota; kingdom Viridiplantae; phylum Streptophyta; class Magnoliopsida; order Poales; family Poaceae; genus Triticum; species Triticum dicoccoides. Next base: position 283,739,947 of record NC_041393.1, on the reverse strand, counting down.
GGCGATACGGATATGTAGATCTCCTACCATTGTAACCGACTCTGTGTAACCCTAGCCCTCTCCGGTGTCTATATAAACCGGATGGCTTTAGTCCGTAGGACGAACAACAATCATACCATAGGCTAGCTTCTAGGGTTTAGCCTCCTTGATCTCGTGGTAGATCTACTCTTGTAATACCCACATCATCAATATCAATCAAGCAGGATGTAGGGTTTACCTCCATCAAGAGGGCCCGAACCTGGGTAAAACATCGTGTCCCTTGTCTCCTGTTACCATCCGCCTAGACGCATAGTTCGGGACCCCCTACCCAAGATCCGCCGGTTTTGACACCGACACCCCCCTTGGGAAAGATCCGACCTCGGATCAAAATCTTCATCACCATGGTACGGGGAGAGATCGGAGACATTGAAGATGTCTCTCATGTTGTACTTGTCGCGTGGGAGATCGATCTTGTAAGCGTTGTTGTTGTAGCATGCTAGCACCTTGAAGGGTCCATCGGCTCGAGGGAGAAGCTTGGACTTGCGTTCGTTGAGGAAGCGGTCCTTGAGAAGGTGTAGCCACACGAGGTCTCCAATGTTGAATATCATGGGATGCTTGTTAACATTGAGCTTGGTCGCGAGTCGTTGTATTTGGCGCTCTATGGTGTGCCTTGTATCTTCATGCATCTTCTTGATGTAGCTTGCGCGGGCACTTGCATCGAGGTTGGTGCGCTCTTGTAGAGGAAGAGGTAGAATGTCCAATGAGGACAACGGGTTGAAGCCGTAGACGACCTTGAAGGGGGACTTGCCGATCGTCGAATGTCTTGCACGGTTGTAGGCGTACTCGGTGATGGGTAGACACTCCTCCCACTCCTTGATGTTCTTCTTGATCAACACGCGAAGTAGAGTGGAGAGTGTACGGTTCGTCACCACCGTTTGGCCGTCGGTTTGAGGATGGTATGCCGAAGAGAACAATAGCTTGATTCCGAGCTTGGCGCATAGGGTCTTCCAAAAGTAACTCAAGAACTTGACGTCGCAGTCGGAGACGATTGTCTTTGGTACTCCATGGAGACACAAGATTTCCCTACAAAAGAGATTTGCAACGTGTGAAGCATCGTCTATCTTGTTGCAAGGATGAAATGTGCCATCTTAGAAAATCTATCCACAACAACAAACACGGAATCCTTTCCATTTTGTGTTCTAGGCAAACCAAGTATAAAATCCATGCTAATGTCTTCCCAAGGTTGATAAGGAATAGGAAGGGACATGTAAAGACCATGGGATTGAGGTTTAGACTTAGCTTTGCGACATGTAGAGCAACGGTTGGTGAAGCGTGAGACGTCGCGGAACATCTTGGGCCAAAAGTAGTTCTTGCAGAGCATGGTGAAAGTCTTGTCGCGTCCGAAGTGTCCCATGAGTCCGCCTCCATGAGCCTCTTGCAAAAGGAGCAAACGAAGAGAAGACTTGGGAATGCATAATTTGTTAGCTCTCATAAGATATGCATCCTTGATATAATATTGTTCCCAAGAAGTATGCATCAAACACTTAGCATAAGGAATAGCAAAAGATGGATCATTAGCATACAAGTCTTTGATGTGCTCAAAGCCAATAACATTCAACTCAAGTTTAGTGACAAGCATGCATATGCGTGAAAGTGCATCCGCAACTACATTTTCCTTACCCTTAATGTACTTGATCACATATGGGAAAGATTCAATAAATTCACTCCATTTGGCATGACGCTTGTTCAACTTAGTTTGACCTTTTAAGTACTTAAGCGTTTCATGATTGGTATGGATGACAAACTCATGAGGTCTAAGGTAATGTTCCCACACATGTAGCACACGCACTAAAGCATACAATTCTTTGTCATAGATGGGATAGTTAAGTTGAGCACCGGATAGTTTTTCACTAAAATAAGCAATGGCTCGTTTTTCTTGCATCAAAACTCTGCCAATTCCGGTACCACTTGCATCACAATGAACCTCAAAAGTTTTCTCAAAGTTGGTCAAAGCAAGAATCGGAGCATGAGTAAGCAAAGACTTGAGCTCATCAAAAGTGGTGGATTGCAAAGATCCCCAAACAAAAGGAGCATTCTTCTTACTCAAAGCATGCAAAGGAGCGACAATTGTGCTAAAGTCTTTCACAAAGCGTCGATAAAATCCTGCGAGACCAATAAAACTACGCACTTGTTGCAAATTTGTGGGTTGGGGCCAAGTTTTAATTGCCTTAATCTTGGATTCATCAACATGGACACCCTTGGAAGAGACAACAAAACCCAAGAAAATCACTTTGTCAACACCAAACGTGCATTTTTTCAAGTATGCATATAGACGTTCCTTGCGAAGGGTTTGCAAAACAGCCCTAACATGATTAATATGCTCTTTCATGGTTTTGCTAAACACAAGAATATCATCGAAGTAAAACACAAGAAAGACTCCAATATAAGGGCGAAGCACATAATGCATAAGGCGCACGAAAGTACCGGGAGCCTTCGATAAACCCATAGGCATCACTAACCACTCATATAATCCAAATTTGGTTTTGAAAGGAGTTTTCCATTCATCACCCTCCTGAATGCGGATTTGATAATAGCCACTTTTAAGATCAATTTTTGAGAAAAAGTTGGCTCCACTAAGTTCATCAAGCATATCATCTAAGCGAGGAATGGGATGCCTATAGCAAACGGTAATAGCATTTATAGGTCTACAATCGGAACACAAGCGGAAACTTCCATCGGGTTTAGGCACAAGTATAACTGGAACGGCACAAGGGCTTAGGCTTTCACGTACATGACCGTTGTCGATGAGTTGTTGTACTTGCCATTGAATCTCCTTGGTTTCTTTGGGATTGACTCTGTATGGAGCTTTGTTTGGGAGAGGCGCTCCGGGGATGAGGTCGATTCGATGCTCAATGCCTCGAAGAGGAGGTAGACCCGGAGGTAACTCATCGGGGAAAACATCTTGGAATTCCTGCAAAAGAGATTTAAACACTAAAGGTAGCTCATGAGAGGTGTTAGTTGTTGGCTCTGCATCCTTGCACACAAGGACAAAGTGCATCACACTCGATGGGTTCTCACACACTTCTGTCATCTCACTTTTTGTGGCAAATAGGATGATGTTTTTCTCTCTAGGCGAAGAGGCGCTCAAGTTTGGCTTGTGGCTCTCACTCACTTTTGGGTGGATCACTTTCTCACTCTTCTCTCCATGATGGGTGGCTTGCTTGTCGGCTATCACTTGACTAGGAGACATAGGTCGTAGCACATATTCCTTCCCTTTCATCTTGAAGCTATAGTGATTAGTGCGCCCATTGTGGATGACACCACGGTCGAATTGCCATGGTCGACCAAGAAGGAGGTGGCAAACGGTCATTGGGACCACATCACACTCCAAAATGTCCTCGTATGCACCAATTTTGAAGGAGACTTGGACCGTATGCTCGACTCGTATAGTGCCGGAGTCACTTAGCCATTGAACCTTGTAGGGGTGCGGGTGCTTCCTCTTGACCAATTGAAGCTTGGAGCATAGTTCTTCACTTGCCAAGTTGTGGCAACTACCTCCATCGATGATGACCTTGATGGACCTTCCATTGATGCCGGCCTTAGTGTGGAAGATGTGGCATTATTGGTCTTCATCTTGTTGATGTTGAAGAGTCAAGACCTTGGAGACAACGAGAGCGGGGCTCGAATCCTCATCGCAAAAGACTTGATCATCTTCATCCTCGTTCACGCGCCGGTGCATGGCCACTTGCTCAAGAGCTTCCATCTCCTCATCACTCATGGGTCATATGTGCCGTCGTCATTGAGGATCATGGTGCGCTTGTTTGTGCATTGATAAGACTTGTGGCCTCGGCCGCCGCAAGTGAAACACTTGAAGGAGCTTGTCTTGATGGTCTCATCGGTTGGAGTAGATGAAGAAGCACACGGCTTGAAGTTGCTTGTAGTAGGAGGAAGACGACTTGAACTTACCGAAGTTTTCTTGTAACTTGACTTGTCGTTGTTGCTTGTAGAAGGCTTGGTTGATGTAGATGTTGGAGGAGTTGTTGAAGCTTGGATGTGGGAGAAGCCGTAGGTCTTGGATGAGTACTTGGCGTACTTAAAGTCATCTTGCACTTGACGTTCCGCCTTTGTGGCTTGATGCACGAGCTCAATGAGGTTGGAGTAGGGTTGGAAGTCGGCAATCTTCTTGATGGGATGATTGAGTCCATTCAAGAATCGTGCCATTGTTTGCTCATCATCTTCTGTGACATTGGCTCGAATCATGGCTATCTCCATTTCCTTGTAGTATTCTTCAACACTCTTTGTTCCTTGCTTGAGGAGTTGTAGCTTCTTGAAGAGATCGCGGTTGTAGTAGGTGGGCACAAAACGTGCTCGCATGACTTCCTTCATTTGAGCCCAAGTGGTGATAGGTGGTTCACCTCTTGCTTCACAGCGCTCAAGGACTTGTTCCCACCATATGAGGACATAGTCTTGGGACTCAAGTGATGCCATAGCGATCTTCTTCTCTTCCTCATAGTTGTGCAAACGAAAGATTTTGTCGACCTTCAATGCCCATGAGAGGTATTCTTCGGGATCATTGCTTCCATTGAACTTGGGCATTGTGAATTTGAGCTTTCCATAGCGTTGCTCTCCATTGTGTTGTTGGCGATGGTGATGATGACGCCCTTGACGTGGAGGCTAATCATCCTCATGTTGCTCTTGGCATGGAGGAAGTCCATGATCGACTTGTTCTTGTTGAACTTGAAGTTGAGGTGGAGCTTGACGAGCTTGTGGAGGAGCTTGTCGAGCTTGATGAGCTTGTGGAGCTTGACGTTGCACATGTGGTTGGTAGTTCCTCTCTTGGATTTCTTCTCGAAAGGCTTCCTCTTGATTGCGCCGTTCGTGATTGCGGTTGGCGATGGCTCGACTTGATTCTTGAAGGGCACGTTGCCCTCAAGAGCTTGCGCTTCACGTTGTTATTGTTGAAGATGTTGAGCCTCGGCGTCTTGTTCCTCTTGGTGTAGACGCGCTCTTTCTTCCTCTTGGCACCGTAGTCGTTGTCGTTCTTGAGCTTGCGCAAAAGCGACTTGGTTTGATTGAGGACGAGGGTGGTGTTCATCAACTTGCTCTTGTGAATGCTTGACATGTAGCTGGTTGCGAGATGCATGCCGGTCTTGACGCGCGGCTCGTCGAAGAGTGTTCGATGATGGTGTATTTGAGTCGGAGAAGGTGTCATCGGAGAGTCGACTCAAGCGGCTCCATCTTGAGGTTGAAGAAGAGGAAGGATGCCGGTTCCTCATCAAGGCGCGGATCTCGTCCATTCTTGCATCATTCTCATGCTTGTGAGAGTCGAACTTGTTATCGAAGTAGTCTCTTGTACGTTGCTCGGAGAGTCGCAAGTCCGTGGCGAGGTTGTCGATGCGGTTGCTCATTGCTTGTTTCTCTTGGTGTAACGCCCTTTGAGCACCAAAGAGGTGGCTCTTTGTGATGAATGATGACATGTCGTCGCCATTCTCGATGAGGGGTGGATTGGTAGAAGAACTTGGCCTATCCATCATTCCAAACAAAAATGTAAGTGGTAGACGGAAAAGAACGTGTACCAAATGTACCTTGACCGAAGTTGAAGATGAATCAAGTTCACTCAAATGCGGACAATGAAATAGCACTGTTGGTACCAATTCTTGTTAGTTCTTACACCTACACAAGGAAGATCTTATGGTGGAGCTTGGTTAGGATGGTGGCACAAAATTTGATGCAATTGTAAGTGAGCATCAATAATGTTGGAAAAGATTCACAAATTCGCAAATGCAACAAGTAGACCAAGAAATTTGGGGTACACGGAAACACACACACAAATAGATAAATGGGATTGTGCAAACCAAAAGTGAGCCAAAATGTGGAATCCACGAAAATGTTCTTGTTGCACAATACTAGAGAGATGCTAGCACGATTGCACAATAGGCGGACACGGAACTTGTGCACAACCTACTAGGCAAAAATGCAACAATCTCTATCCCAAGTATGCTATATGTATGGTATTTTGGTGCTACGATCCAAGATGATCTTATATGACAATCTTAATGTAGTATGATGCTATGGTTCTTGCTTATAAGCTCTTTGGTTATCTTTCCTCTTTGCTTAAAAGCTTGGGTGGCTCTTTCACTTATGAGCTCTTTTCTCATGCAAAACTTCATGAACCAAGATAGCAATTGTGTATGATATGACAACTTTGTGACACACAAGTTGATTCCAAGATATGCACCGCGGTGGTATGGTATGTATGCTATGGAGTATGATCACTAATGTGCACAATTCACATTGCCGGAAATACTCAATGGCTAGTCTCGATGGGTAAGCTACGCAAAAGTAGCGACATGTGGGGTATCAATGCAATTGCAAGGTATGACAAAGATGTCGTCGATGTTACCGTCCTTGGCGATGATGAGACCCTTGCGAAGATGAGCCGCGGTGATGATGAAGTCGAACCGTACCTAGATAGCCGAAACACAATAGGACACGGGAGCCACAACTCAAAATCTCAAAGACCAAAACGTGTCAAAATCGACATAGGAGGTAGCGGTGAGTGGTGGTGTTGCTTGTGGAAAGTGGTGTGGGTATGTGGAAGGAGGCGTGGGCACCGGGGCAAAATTGGGCGAAAGTATGCGGAAATGGCTCGGGAGGGTGGAGTTGCTGCTGCCTGGGGCCGGATGTCCGGTGCGCCGGATGTCCGGTGGATTCTGGCGGATGTCCGGGCTCCTGGATCAGGGACGAACACGATGAACTCCACGGGAAAAATCGCAACTCCGGGGCAAAATTCGGACGAATTGGTGGATAGAAATCGTGGGAGAGATGGGGAAAGCTAGATCAACTCGATGCAAAGCAAATCCATGGATCAAATCCAACAAAACTTCATCACACCAACAAATCCCAAAAAAAATTGGGGCTATTTTTGGTGGGGATTTTCGGATTTAGGACGAAAACAACAAAATCAAGCTAGAAAACACGGGGTAGGGGCTCCAAAAATGTGATAAACGTGGCTCATGATACCAAGATGATGTAGAGCGGAACCCTATGTGGATGATCTTTCACGTTTGGAGTGGATCCTACGGGGGAACACGAGGAACGCGCGGAAAACACAAAGGGGAAACACGGGGAAAACGAGAGAACCACTAAACCGACAAGGAATCAATCACACGAGTGCTAGATCACCGAAAGCAAAGAGTAACACATGATCCAAATCAACAAAGGTAAGGATACAAAGGGAACCAATCTTCTCCGTGAGGAGGTCTTGGGGGTCTTGCCTTAAAGGGGTCTTGAATCCGCTTGGGGGATCTTCTCCGAAGAGGCCATGAGCTCCGAGGAGGAGTAACCAAGTGGATGAGCAAGGCTCTGACACAAAATATGAGCTAAACCAATGCTAACCCTAAAACGTACGTGATGAGGGAGTATATATAGTCAAAGGGGCGAAGGGATACATGGGTCACGGCCCAAAGGAGCTGCGCGCAGGCAGGGGGCGCCAGATGTCCGGGCGACGGGCCGGATGTCCGGTGTCTCGTGAGGCGCCGGATGTCCACTCAGAGGGGCCGGAGCTCCGGTGCTTCCAGAGGGGCCGGATGTCTGATGGGGAGGCCGGATGTCCGGGCTGTCAGGACCAGGTTTTGTGCACTCGGGAGGCCTTGTCCGAATATCCGGGCGGGAGGCCGGATTTCCGGTGGTGGGCCGGATGTCCGGGCTGGACGTCGGATGTCCTGTCGCTGTAGTTTTCTTCTGCAGGGGTTGTCCGTGTAGATCTCCAGGTGCCGGATGTCTGGGGTCCTGGCCGGATGTCCGGTGCCTGGAGGGTGTTTTTGCCTTCTTCCATTAGTTCTCCTCTTCCATGAACTTGGGGTCTTGGCCATCTTCATGTGCATCCTCGGGAGGGTCCTCTTGGTACCTAATCATGCACAACATTCCGGATTGAGGTAGTAGCCATGTCTCGAGAGGATCATATGAGATATCACTAAGGAGAGAAGTCACCTCGGTCTCAAGGGCTCTAGCTCGTGATCTAGTCATGGGTCCTCTTGGTGCTTGGTGAGACGATGGAAGGTCCATGGGGATGACTGAAGGATGCTCCGCATCAGTATGGTTATGTATGGAAACTAGTAATATTGTCTTTCTCTGTCCCATACTTTATAGGTTGCTGATAATGAGACTCCCATAATTTTCAACAGATGAGGTTCAAGTTGGATAGCCCAGATGATGCAACCAGACAAGCTTGCACCCATGTTTTCAAGTCTTCTCTGCGACAGTATTGGTATAACTTGAGGAAAACTCACTTTGAAGGCAAGGCTAGCAGTGAACTTGCCCAAACATCTCCAGTGGAAAATATATCAGATGAAGACTGGAGAGGCCTTGTTAAACACTGGTATGATCCAAAGTATCAGGTACATTATATATATGTGATCACATCACATGTTGGGGTCCTATTTATGCATGTGCCTCACAAATCTATCTTCTTGTAGGTGAACTGTTCAAAGAACAAGGCCAACCGTACGAAAGTGAAATTCCAACAGACGACATGATCTCATAGCTATATTGCACACTATGAGGCTCTTGTAATTAGTTGTTGTTTCACTCTTTTTGCTGTACCATATTATCAGATCTATATTGACTTGTTCCAAATGCAGAGGAAAGCCCACAAGGACCAAAAAGTACCTGAACCAAATGCTGTGGGAATCTTCAAGGACCGTCACACCAGCAAGACAAAGGGCATGACTACAGCAGTCAAAGCCGCTATTGTAAGTCCTTAATCCTCATGCCTTTTAACTACTACTTACTCTGACTTGTGCCTTGAACTGCATGGTTTGCAGCCAATGTCTATTACTCTTTTCAATTTTATACACAATTGTCTTAGCGTATCATTGCACCTTACAAGGTTTAAAAGAGAGGAGTGATGTTCCTTTGATCTTGATCTGTAATCTAGTTCCGTGCTGGACTTGCCCACACAATGTTACAATTGCATGTTTGTTTGTTCTCAGTTGTTTTGTGATATGAATGATGTCATACTATGCTTACCGTATTGTAAACTTTTTCTCTTTATCCTTATTTGTCAATACAATGTGAAGAAATAGACAATACATTAGCCATGGTACATGGTCATATGTTTGGAACCTGGTTTTATTATGTACTTTGCAGTAAAATACAACTAATATTTTACATGGGTTCACCAGAATAAGTTCTGTATATAGACCAAAGCTATTTTGTTTGGTTTTGCTGCCTCCTTAATATCTTCTGTTCTGGTACTACTAATGTAATAACTCAACTTTTTAGCGAGCTATGAAAAAAATGGTGGAACCGCCACCTTCTGAAGGTGGCGAGGCAACTATAACCGCAATGTCAGCTCTTGCTGCAGTGGGCCAGTACCTGTCCACTAACAGTGCCGAAAGCACGTTCCTGCGTAATACTGGGTTGGTTGTTAAGGCAATCTTATCCAAACTGCCTCATGATCAAGATATGCAAGCTCAAAGCAATGTTGTATCTATGCTCCAGACACAAGTCCATTCCCTAACAGAGACCCTTTGTGAAACAGGGAGAGACATTGTTCGATGTCGTCAAGATATGCATGGTTTTGAAACCAGACTATCAGACATTTGTATGTTGTTCAGGAGCCTAGGAGAAATGAAGGCGAAGGTTATGGTGCTCCATCGGACAATACATCATGAAAACGTAACAGTTAGGTCAAATGAACCGACCTTCTGAACTTTTGGTGGTGCATTTATCTGCCAGACTGTTAACTTTTATGCCAACCTTCCTTTTGTTTTATAGTTGTAATTTGTTTTGTTGCGATACAAAATTTGTTCTTAACATGCAGCCACCGGCTGAAGAAAAGAGCAAGCCATTTTTGTATAGTGTAGGGTGTTCCATATATTTGCACTGGTGGCGATCTTTGATGCCTAGTGGATGTAATCTGTGCAATCGCCTTAATATCCTAGCATTAGTTTTGGGCTTATTTATTTCCTAGTCTTCTTTTCCCCTGGTTTGCTAGTGGCCGCAACAACCATGGGCCATATACAGACCATGGTAACCTTGACCCTGCTACAGGCCATAGGATCCATGGGCCTCCTACGGGCCGTCGATAAATGAGCCTCCAACAGGGCCGTAGAATTGGTGGGCCTTGGGCCGTCGGATAGATGGGTCTACATGGGCCGTAAACGGGAGTAGTTGGTATCGGCCCAGCACGATAACGGGCCGTTAACAGGCCAGAGGATAGCAAAGGCTTAATTCTGTCATAGGCATAACGGGTCGTTAATGGGACAGAATATAGGACGGGCTGGAAACGACGCAACTGGTTAACAGGCCACAGACGGGCCGACTCTTGCCACGGGCCAATTTTGGCCCATTAGGGGAATAGGCCAGTAACGGGTCAGAAGTAATTGAGGGCCGGAAAGGAGCCCAAGAACATATGGGCCATCAGTAGGCCGAAAGCTAACATGGGATGGAAACGGCCCATGTGAATTATGGACCATTAATGGGTACAAAGAAATTTACTGTTCATTATGGGCTAGAGTCACCGTGGGCCTCTAAAGGGCCTAAAGATACCAAAGGCCTCATATGGGACGAAAGACGTCGTGGGCCATACATTGGCCAAAAGTGAAACGGGCTGGTGTTATTTTCGACGGCCCACATGACATTGTTGGGCCGATTTCGGGTAGGCCCTAACGGGCCATGAGTTACCGGGCCGTAAAATGGGCTATTTGCGAAGAGACTGTTAAGAGGCTTTTCATGGGCCAGCCCGCTAACTTTTTACCAAGTCAAACGGGTCGGCCTTTGTAAGCTAAATGGGCTAGTGGTGGGCCGTTGCACGTGTCGACATATCATAGGCGCCTATCTGACCCACTAACGAGCTGACACGTATTTCCTCCAGCCAATCAGAATTTTACACGTGGAAAATTCCCATTGGTCCGGTCTGTTAACGGGTTATCGGATCCAAAACCGGACCCGATAGCTTAACGGTGACCCGTTACGGTGGATGGCATGTGTCGGTCACCCTTGACGAAAGCACTTCTGTGATGCGTGATTTATCGTCATGGAAGTGGACATTTCCGTGATGATAATTTCAGTAATGTCATGGAACACTTCTACGACAACACAGGTATGACTATCTTGATTCTTTCATAAAATCGTCATGGATGTACATGCATGACAAAAATGTGACCTACTGTGACAAACATGTATCATCACAGAAGTGTATTTTTTTGTAGTGCAAGGTTATCAAACCAAGAGGAGAATCACACAAAGCCTAGTGAACAACACCTGCACACACAAGAGCACATACTTGCACCCAACACGGGCAAGAGGGTTGTCAATCCCCTTGAACTCGTTACTTGCAAGGATTAAATCTGGTACTGGTAGATATATAAATTGAAAAGTAAAATAAAATATAATAATTAGCAGCAAGGTATTTTTGGTTTTTATAATATGATAAAAGTAGACCGGGAGCTATAGATTTCACTAGAGGCTTCTCTCTCGAAACATAGCGTATGATGGGTAGACAAATTACTATCAGGAAATTGATAGAAATGTGCATAGTTATGATGATATTCATGGCAATGATCATGTATATAGGCATTAAGTCCGTGACAAGTAGACCAAAACAATTCTTCATCTACTACTATTACTCCACCAATCGACCGCTGTCCAGCATGCATCTATGGTATTAAGTTCATGACAAACAAAGTAACGCTTTAAGCAAGATGACATAATGTAGACACAATAAACTCAAGAAATATGATTAAACCTTGTCGTTTTACCCTTAATGGCAACAATATAATTATGTGCCTCACTACCCCTTCTGTCACAAGGTGAGGACACATCAACATTGAACACATTACAAATCACCTCTCCTACTAAAGATAAATCAATCTAGTTGGACAAACCAAATGGATAGATCAGAGAGAAATACAAAGCTATAACAACCACGCATAATAAAGTTCAGCAAAGACTCAATTACTTTCAATGAATAATCTGACCATAGACCCACAATTAATCGGATCCCAACAAACACACCGCAAAAGAAGATTACATCGATCAATCTCCGTGAAGATCTTGAAGAACTTTGTATTCAAGACCAAAGAAAGAGAAGAAGCCATCTAGCTACTAGCTATGGACGTGTAGGTGTATGGTAAACTACTCACAAATCATCAGAAGGTAGCAAGTTTGATGTAGAAGCCCTCCATAATCAATTCCCCCTCTGGCAGAGTACCAAAAAGGGCCTCCAGATGGGATCACAGAAGAACAGAAGCTTGCAGCGATGGAAAAATTGTTTCGGTTGGCTCTCTGTTAGTTTCGGGATTTAGGCGAACTTACAGAGTTGGGATTAGGTCAAATGAAGCTGCATGGGTCCCACAAGCTCAGGTGGCGCAGCCCCCTAGGGGCGCACCGTGTGACCTTGTGGCGCTCTCGTATCTCCCTGATACGTCACAAATGTATCTACATTGCCAAGCACTTTTTCTCTTGTTTTGGACTCTAATTTGCATGATTTGAATGGAACTAACCCGGACTGAAATTGTTTTCAGCAGTTTCAGCAGAATTGCGATGGTGTTATTTTTGTGCAAAAATAAAAGTTCCTGGATTGGGCTGAAAATTTATGGAGAATATTTCCATAATATATAAAAAAATGTTGGCGAAGATAACTACTAGAGGGGGCCACCCAGGAGCCACAAGCTCAAGGGGCGCACCCAACCGCCCCTCCCAAGGCGCACACGATGAGCTTATGGGCTCCCAGAGCCTCTGGCAACCCTAAGTCAAACTCCATAAGCACCGTCTCACAGAGAAAAAAAATCAGAGAGAAGGAATCATCATGTTTTATGATACGGAGCCGCCGTCACCTCCTGTTCTTCATCGCGAGGGCTGATCTGTGGTCCGTTCGGTGCTCCAAGGGTGGAAATCATCGCCGTCGTCATCACCAACCCTTCTCTATGAACAATTCCATGATGCTCACCACTAGGAGTGAGTAATTCCACTAAGATTTGTCATGTAATCGAGTCAATTTGTTAGGGCTTGATACCCAGTATCCACTATGTTCTGAGATTGATGTTGCTATGACTTTGCTATGCTTAATGCTTGTCATTAGGGCCCGAGTGCCATGATTTCAGATATGAACCCTTTATGTTTTCATGAATATATTTGAGTTCTCGATCCCATCTTGCAAGTTGTATGCACTTATTACGTGTTATGATCCACATACCCCAATGTGACAATAATTGGGATTCTTTCCAGTGATTACCGTAGTATGAGGAGTTCGTGTATTCACTATGTGTTATGCTTTGTTCCAGTTCTCTATTAAAAGGAGGCCTTAATATCCCTTAGACATACTTCTGGACCCTGCTACCACGTGAGGGTAGGACAAAAGATGTCATGCAAGTTCTTATTATAAGCATGTACGACTATATATGGAATACATGCCTACATTACATTGATCAATTGGAGCTATTGTGTATCGCTCTAGGTTATGACTATTATATGATGAATCTCATCCAATAAAATTATCCATCATTGATCAAATGCCTACGCTTTTCTCATATTGGTTCTTGCTAAGTTATTTTCATTACTGTTGCTATTGCAATCACTACAAATTGCTAATGGTACTGTTCCTATTACTATTGTTACTGTGCTACTAAATGTTTGCTGCAGAAATATAATTTCCCAGGTGTGGTTGAAGTGAGAACTCAACTTCTAAGGCTCATAAATATCTTTGGCTCCCCTTGTGTCAAATCAATAAATTTGGGTGAAATACTACCCTCGAAGACTGTTGCGATCCCCTATACTTGTGGGTTACCAAGACCTTTTTTTGGCGCCGTTGCTGGGAAGCATAGCTCTATTTATTGAGTTCACTTGGTATTTTATACTATGAAGAATCTGAAAGATACGGAAACCAATATTGTACCCTCTAAGACGAGGGGAGGTAAGGAACTGCCATCTAGCTCTGCACTTGATTCACCTTCTGTTTTTAGTAGGCTTGCGACACCACCTACTATTCAATTTGATACATCGCAAGTAATTGATGATGCTACTTCTGTTATGAATGATTCTAGTACTATGCTTATTGAAACTATGCCACTAGGTGAATTTCTTGATGAACAACTTGCTAAAGCTAAAGAACTTGAAAAATACTGAAACTGATGAAAATTATGATTCAACTATTAGGCCTAGCTCTCCTAGAGTTGAAATGCCTAAGATACCTGATGGTTATGTTATGGACAGGGAGATATCTAAAGAATTTCTTGCTTGTAATGATAGAGATGATGTTGAGAATTTACTGAGTAAGCTAAAAGAAAAATCTATGATGGAGAAAATGAAATATGATCCTAAGTTTGCTACCTCTCCTATCTTTCTTACTCATAAGGATTATGAATTCTATCAATACTAAGTTACTTTCTTTGGTTGAATCTGATCCTTTTCATGGTTATGAACTAAAAACTTTTGTGGCACACCTTAACAAATTAAATGATATAGCCAACCTATTATCTCATGAGGAAAAAATTTGCTACTACTATATTCTTAAGTTGTTTCCTTTCTCATTAAAGGTGGTGCTAAAAATGGTTTAATACTCTTGCTCCTGGTTGTGTGCATAGTCCCCAGGATATGATATATTACTTCTATGAAAAATATTTTCCTACTAATAAGAAACAAGCTGCCTTATAGGAAATATTTAACTTTGTGCAAATTGAAGAAGAGAATACCCCTCAAGCTTGGGGGAGGCTTCTCCAGTTACTTAATGCTTTGCCTGATCATCCTCTTAATAAAAATGAAATACTTGATATCTTTTATAATGTATTAATTGATGCTTCTAGGGGCTACCAAGATAGTTGTGTTGGTTGTGTTTTCAGGGAATGAACTGTTGAAAAGGTTGAAGAATTATTGAATAATATATTGAAAAATGAAAATGATTGGATACTTCCTTAGCCACCACCGAAGCCAACTCTAAAGAAGAGCGGTACTCTATTCCTCAGTCCAGAAGATATGCAAGAGGCAGAGAAATCTATGAAAGAAAAGGGTATTAAAGATGAAGATGTTAAGAATCTACCACCTATTGAAGAAATACATGGACTCGATACCCTAACAGAGGTAGTAAAGGTAAATTATCTTTATATATTCAATGAAGGTGACATTCCTTACAATAAATGTGCTAGTCAATGCTCGGATGAATTTGATAACTACATTGTCAAGCAAAAAAACTTCAACATGTATGGTAAGAATCAATCGAAACGTAATGCTATCATGATTGATCGTTTCAGTGAATCAATGTTTAGAATTTCTAATGATCTTAAGGGTTTAGGTAAACATGCATCCATTGTTCATACTCAGCTAGAACAAGGTTCTAAGTCACAAAACGATTTGCTTAATGAATTGGATAATAAAATGAATGATCATGTTGTTTCTATGGAAAAGAAGGAATGCTAAAGTTTTCAAGCCAGAAGTTGAGTCATTGGGTTTTGTTCTTCGGCGGGCAGCGCAAGACCTCTTTCCTTGGGCCCATAGATGTGGAAAGGAGGATCGCAAACAAATTCTGATTGATTGGGGAATCATGTTGTCACGGCTAGATGTAGCATAGTTGTTTTCTTTTGATGGTTCTCCCTTCTCCATTGCCCTACCATCTGTATATATACTCTGTTAAACCTTAAATTAGTAAACGTGTTTAGGATGGCTTTTGCCCATCGTAGTACCCTAAAAAATGATCATGCTGTTAGGGCAATGACTAGAGAAGGTAGAATGACTCGGGAGCCACTATATGCTGAAGGTCATCCTAGAATAATTGAGCAAGATTCTCAGAGAATTAATAACGATGCACCTAGTTCATCTAATAAGAAAAAAATGACAGAAATTTGCATGCCTCTAGTGAACCTGTGATAGAAAAACCTTTTGTGAATAGTAATGATGTTTCTATTTCTGATGCTGAGACACAATCTGGTAATGAACATCCACCTAGTGATAATGATAATAATGATAATGTTCATGTTGATGCTCAACTAGATAATGATAAAGAACCTGATAATGATGTAGAAATAAAACCTAGTGTTGATCTTGATAAGCCACCTCCTAAGAATAAAAGATACGATGAAAGAGATTTCATTGCTGGAAAACAAGGTAAAGAAAGAGAACCATGGGTTTAGAATCCCATGCCTTTTCCCACTAAGCCTCTGGGAAATAAGGATGAGGAGGATTTTGAGTGCTTTGTTGAAATGCTTAGTCCTGTCTTTCTGCACACTCGCTTGACTGATATTCTGAAAATGCCTCCATATGCTAAATGCATGAAAGATATTGTCACTAATAAAAGAAAGATACAAGAAGCTAAAATTTCCACCATGCTTGCAAATTATTCATTTAAGGGTGGAGTACCTAAGAAATTAGGAGATCCAGGAATTACAACTATACCATGCTCCATTAAAAGAAGTTATGTCAAAACTACCTTATGTGATTTATGAGCCGGTGTTAGTGTTATGCCTTTCTCTTTATATAGAAGACTTGATTTGAATAAACTCACACCTATTGAAATATCTTTGCAATTGGCTGATAAATCAACTGCTATACCTATTGGAATTCGTGAGGATGTTCCTATTGTAGTTGTAAATGTTACTATCTTAACAGACTTTGTTATACTTGATATGTGCGAGGACGACGATGTTTTGATCATCCTTGGTAGACCCTTTTTGAATACTGCAGGGGCTATTATTGATTGCAACAAAAGCAAGGTCACTTCTCATGTCAATGGTAATGAGCATACATTTTATTTCTCGAAGAAACAAAGTTTAGTGAATAGTATCAACATTATTGAAAAAATTGCTACAATCACCATTGAAAGTTTTCAATTTCCTCTTTCTTTAGTCAAAAATAAATTTGAAACTCTTCTGGTTTGGGAGATGCATAACCCCATTGAGGTAACCTAGTGTTATACGAAAATTCTTTGGTTTCATGTTACTCCGAAATAGTTTGTTAATAAGACTTGATCAACCTTCTTAATGGATTCCTTTTTAGAGGCATGTGTTTGATGAATTTAGTAAGCACAACCTACTGTAGCCACTATTTACTCTCAGTTATTTAAAGTTTCATAAAGGAGAAATGCCATGATTATCCTGTTTTGTGAATTATTCATGCAATAAAAATGTCCAGAAAATAAAAGTTCTCGGAATGACTTGAACATTTAATATGATTTTTTCTATAATAAATAAGATTTTTTGGCACTAGACACACCCCAGAGGTTGCACCTGTGAGACACAAGCTCAAAGGGTGCGTCCACCCCTGGGCACGCCTAGTGGGCTTGTGGGTCCTACATGGACCCCCTCACTTAGTGCACCACCCCATAGGCTCCGTCCTCCAAAAAAAATCACCATAGCTTTCAAACTCGTGTTCTTCCTCATTCTCCTGCGATTTCCGATCTCCTTGCTCGGAGCTCCATTTCTGAAACTATTTTGGGGGATTACTCCTTGGTATGTGACTCCTCCAACGGTCCAATTAGTTTTCGTTCTAGCGCTTTATATTTTGCAAATTTTTACTGCTATGATGACCATGGATATGAGCTTGCATGTCTAATTTGTATGGTCCAAAGTAGATTTGATGCATGATATAGTCTCTAGACACTTGTGGGAGTAGTTGCTATCAATTTTCTTGAGTTTTTTCACTTTTATTTTGAGGTACTAAAAATTTCAGAAATTTTCAAAGAAAAGGAAAATGCTCAAGTGGAGGTTCAAAGGTTCTTCGAGTCGGGTTCCTAAAGAAGCCCCGAAGCCCAAGTACAATCTTCCTCGTGCGGACGAGGTGCGACCGTGTGAGTGGCCGTGTGACACATTCTTGAGGGATGCGGGATTTTTCATGGATTTCTATTATTTGGCAAACAATGTCGGCATCATTCTCTTCCTCGCAGATAAGTGTGACCAATACCTGCTCCTCACTTATACTTTCATGCAAAACTTCTAGTTTCATGCTAGGAGAGATATACCCATCGCGTCATTCCATTTATGGCTTAATGTTCGGAAACTGTGGTCCTTTGATATATGTATCTTTCGGGCTATTTTGATCAGTCCCATTTATTTATCACATACCCACCCATTCATGGGAAAGCCAAATAATATGCGTTTGTAGTTTTCCCACTATGTATGGTAACAAACTCATAGCTGAAATCCAAGTTGTTGCTCTTGGTGGATCATTCATTGGCTAGTGGATTGATACGTCCATTTTGCATCATGTCTTCCTACTATTATTTATAGTGCTTTTATGCTTTATAACACTTTATGGAGAAATTCTAATGCATTTTCTCTCATAATATGCAAGGTTTAAACTAAGAGGGAGAATATCGGCAACTAGTATTATGGACTTGAAAAAGCTATGTCAGATATACCTATTTTGCACATCTCAAAATGAGCTAAAATTTTGCGGAGAATTATTTTGAAATAAATAAAAAATACTGGAGGAAAGAGCTAGAAGAAGGGGGCTGCTAGGTGCCCACAAGACACCAGGGCGCACCCTGGTGGGCGATGGGCAGCCCAGCCCACCTCTGGTGCTCATCTTTTGGTATATACGGTATTTTAACCAAGAAAAATAAAATAAAGAGAGGACTTTCGGGACGGAGCGTCACCGTCTCGAGGCGGAACTTGGGCAAGAGCACTTTTGCCCTCCGGCGGAGCAATTCTGCCGGGGGAACTTCCCTCCCGTAGGGGAAAATCAAAGCCATCATCATCACCAACAACCCTCTCATCTTTCGGAGGCCAATCTTCATCAACATCTTCAACCGCCATCTCATCTCAAACCCTAGTTCATCTCTTGTGTTCAATATTTGTATCGGAACCTCTGATTGGCACCTGTGGGTGACTAGTAGTGTTGATTACATCTTGTAGTTGATGCTATATGGTTTATTTGGTGGAAGATTATATGTTCCGATCCATTATGCTATTTAATATCCCACTGATCTTGGGCATGAATATTGTTTGTGAGTAGTTGTCCTTGTTCTTGAGGTCACGGGAGAAGCCATGTTGCAAGTAATCATGTGAATTTGATATTTGTTCGATATTTTGATGATATGTACGTTGCCATTTGATGACCCACAAGTATAAGGGATCTATCGTAGTCCTTTTGATAAGTAAGAGTGTCGAACCCAACGAGGAGCAGAAGGAAATGACAAGAGGTTTTCACCAGGGTATTCTTTGCAAGCACTGAAATTATCGGTAACAGATAGTTGTGTGATAAGATAATTCGTAACAGGTAACAAGTAACAAAAGTAACTAAGGTGCAACAAGCTGGCCTAATCCTTTTTTGTAGCAAAGGACAAGCCTAAACGAACTCTTATATAAAGCAAAGCGCTCCCAAGGACACATGGGAATTACCGTCAAGCTAGTTTTCATCATGCTCATATGATTCCCGTTCGTTACTTCAATAATTTGATATGCGGGTGGACCGGTGCTTGGGTGCTGCCCTTCCTTGGACAAGCCTCCCACTTATGATTAACCCTCTCGCAAGCATCCGCAACTACGAATGAAGAATTAAGATAAATCTAACCATAGCATGAAACATATCGATCCAAATCAGCCCCTTATGAAGCAACACATAAACTAGGATTTAAACTTCTGTCACTCTAGCAACCCGTCATCTACTTATTACTTCCCAATGCCTTCCCCTAGGCCCAAACAATGGTGAAGTGTCATGTAGTCGACATTCACATAACACCACTAGAGGAAAGACAACATACATCTCATCAAAATATTGAACGAATACCAAATTCACATGATTACTTATAACAAGATGTCTACCATTTCCCCAGGAACAAACGTAACTACTCACAAAACATATTCATCACTAGTGCGCATTGGTGCTATACAAATGGTTTTTAACCCGTTTACGTGACGACATTTGGGACCATTGCCAAATGAGTGTGTGAGATAGGGTGTCCTTCCCACACGACCCAGAAACCGTCGGGGACATGGAGCAGTGATCCAGAGGTCTTCCAAAATGTAATCGTGTGCGATGCAGCACACACTAAATTCTTTCGCACGTGTGGTATTGGTGATTAAGTGTTTCTAATGACGCAGTGAAACCATACGGTCCATCGTAACGAACCGTTTGGGAAACAGTATGTAAGGCACATGGGCCAACATATGAACTATGTGCGATTTGTGCCCCTCGCACACAAGTTTTCTGCATAACCCGTCTGCCATGCTAGACTCCATTGCACACGTTTGCCAACAATTACCGTCTGCGATAATGTTCTATCACAAACAGTTCCGGAGCCCCTTCGCACACATACAAGTGTTGCAGACCATTTGTGATTTGTTGGGTATCACCAATGGTTGCCGCAAGAGTGACGTGTGCTTTTCGTTTGAGATCCCACACGTTCCCTGAAAAAATTACGACTGAGATTGTATTTTGCATTGGGCACAGTTTCTCGTGTGCGATAACACGATATCAAAAACGGTTCCGGAGACCCTACGCACACATAGTAGCGCTGCACATCGTTTGCGATCTTCCGTGTATCACCGATTGTTCCGCTATGATTGATGTATGCTTTCCGATGTGGATCGCACACACTCATTTAGTTGAACCGTGTGCGGAGCAATTGCCAGGTTAAAACAAAAAATATCCCATTTTGAGTCGGCACGCAAAAAGCAATTTCGCCACAATATTCAATTGAACAAATAAACAAAAATATCCCATTTTGAATCGGCACACAAAAAGCAAATTCGCCACTATATTCAATTGAACAAATAGTGTCCACATGAAGAACATTCATCAGATTTCGCAACAATTGCAATTGAACATATGGTAGCTAAATTCCAATGATTTGTCCACACATATATGCATTACATAATTAATCATAGTGTACAAAATACGAAAACCTCATCAGATGGAAAACAATGGATCCATGCGTTATATTTTTAGCGGCTAACTCTTAGTCAATGTTTCAGGAGAATGCATGCTGAAATCTTCATTATCACTAGTGGGATTGATCTAGTGATCCAGGAAGAAGTTGCTGATAAATCTCTGAACCATCAGCAATTCACCAGCCAGGAGCAGTTTAGGGGTCCTCGATTTTAAGATGAGCTGCAGTATTTTTAAGATCAGAATGTGCCATATGAGTGGAGTAGAAGATATTAATTAAGATAGACTTACTGGTACTAATTCGTGAGGATCGTCACAACTATTAGCAGATTTGAAGATGGAGATCATGTGTCTGCAAACATAGTATCCACAAAGGTTGGTCCCTGCTTCTTGGTGAGGGCACTGAATTTTTTTGTACAAAATTAGTCATGTATTTGTCCTGTTAGGAACAACCTAATTGGTGTTAGATGTATTAGTTTTTCTTTGTACAAAATAGGAAGAGGTTTATTTAGAAGCTTGAACATTTGACTAGCGTAAGGAAAGGTATTTGCAGACTGTTGGATAAATTTTCTGAAAATAACGGATTTCGGTGTGTTACCGGAGAAATGATCTCGTGCTGCAGAGGTTGTTTCGTCTTGAATAGGTTTCCTGGTTTAGTTTTCCACAATGCGAGCTCACTGCAAATGATGATGAATTTTGAAAACATCAATTATTGAACCAGATATGAATGCAAATTAATTTCAACATCATAGAATTCAATACCTATCCAAGAATTGCTGAACATGCATTAGATCCTGAGCGTTTGTTGACTCTCTGAGAGAATTGATGTAGTAAACTGTGTTCTTGTTTGGAACAATGAATACCATTATCCAGTGATTGCTACATATTAAGAAAGCCATGAACTTATGAATGATGTCGAAATCCAAAAGACAATCAGTGTATGCGTGGTTGTTTACGTAACTTACCATTCATGATATGGCTAGAGAAATGATTCTGCATGGCACGTGTTTTCGAAGATATGGATGACCGTGTTAACGACCCAGTCTCGTTGGTCCTTACCATCTAATGTTGTGCCATTTGCTAATGCAGGATCTATGAAATACACACTCTCCCTTTTTCTTCTCTGCCATCCAATCCCCTGGGAGGAATAAAATGCAGTTAGTTGTTTATCATTTACAACCTTGTATGGAGAAGTTGATCAGAGTTTGTTAGGTACTTACAAAATCAGGCATCTAACAAGAGTGGCATCGAGCACGTTAAAGTCGAAAATGATCTCTGTTGTAGTGGACTAGCAAACCATGATGACCTTCTGACATTTCATCCATGCAATATTCATGTAACTCGTGGCAACTGGAGCTGCACTCATCAAAGTATTCACCAACAAGAAATGGCTGGCCATGGACGTACTTGCGTGCTTGAAGTATGGCTGCTTTACTTTTAGCAAGCAACAATTCTACTTCTTCATCATCCATGGTGTCAGAAATAATATTACTCCCCGATTCGAACAAGCTGATGTTAATTTGGTTCTGGGTGATGAGTGATTTAAGTAAGAGGCAATCGTTCTCTTTCCTCTTCACTCTCCCGCTGCATTTCCTCGTGGGTTTAGCCTTTTTGGCCACTTCCTTCTTGGTACTTGAAGCATTTCTGGCAGAACGTCTGGTTGGCTGCAAGGTAGACTGCCGAGCATACTGTGAAGCTTGGAAAGACTGCTTAGCAGACAGTTTATCTATGCCGGACCGCTGAGCTGGCGGTGCTACTGTGACGGACTGTTGGGCTATAGGAGAAGATGCATTGGATTGCTGACCATGCGTTGAAGCTATGTCGGGTTTCTGTGCAGGTGGTGCCAACTTGTCGGTGTGATGAGGAGGCCGTGACAACTTGTCAGTGTGATCAGGAGGCCGTGCCAACGCATTGGTTTGCTGAGCAGGAAGTGCTGATGCATTGGTATGCTGATCACGCGCCTGCGGACCGACGACTGATGAGCAGTCGGTTCTGGATCTACATACTACTTATCAGGCGATTCCGAAGCATCAGGCTGCTTAGCAGTCTGTTCCACCAGGTTGGTCTGCTGAGCATGTGTCGCAGCTGGGTCTCCCCCCGCTGCTTCAGCGGCCGGCATCTGAACTGGTGGTGCGTCATCAACAGTTGTAGGCCTTGCCACTGGCTGCTTTGGGGCGGAGGATGACATGGCATGTATACCACAAAGTCGGGCCGGCTGATCACAGGTTGATGCATCGGCCCACGAGAGCTGCTGTGGCAAGGAGAGCGTCACCGGTTGAGGGGCAGCAGTGGTTGCTCTTGGCAGGTCTTCAGGAATCTCATCGATGAACTCTATTTCCTTTCGTGTCCACTCAATGTGATGTAACACTGTTTCTCCCAATGTCCTTTGCTCATCGAAGTCTCCTAGGACATTCTTCAGGGCAAATTCATTGAATCCAGGCTTTACTTTAGTCACGTAGCACTTCACACAACCCGGCTTCAATGGCACATTGTCCAAGAAGAGGCCATCTTCCAAGAAGGGTGGGCAAACCCAGGCTGTTGCACATTTTAATGTACCTTCATAATGTGTAAGCACGCCCTTAAGTATCTTTCATTCCAGATAGATCAGATATAGCATCATCACAAGCAGCTGCGGTCTCAGTGTCGCTGGGGTCACTGATGCACAGCTACTCTTGTGCAGTGTTGTCGCGCAATAAGCAGCATCCTCCATGCCCGCCTCCCCTCCCATCTGCTGGCTATCTGTCAGTGTTAGAGTCTTCTACATCATCGTTGACTCCTTAACATCGTTTCGAATAGCTGGATAAATCTCCTTCTTCAACCTTCCATACAATGCATTCTGCTTCATTTCACTCCTCTCTTTTTTCATGCTGAGCCTCTCTTCTTTGCTGAGTGTGAAAGCCCTCTTATGCAAGACATTAACCCCTATACCCCTTGCACGGCCAGGGGCTCTTTTGTGTCCAGAGCAATGGACAGAATGTCACATGGCCCTGAGTTCCGTAGAACCTTCCAGGGATCTTGGAAGCCTCTAACATCAATTCATACAGTTTGGCGGCACGTGCGTTTTCAAAGTAATAAGTTCCATCATCACGCCTCTTTGCACGTGCCCGCAAGTAGTCTCTGGCACGTTCGCCCCTGGTTTCACTAAAGGTCATGTTCCCACCTGCCGCTACTGCTTCTTTGTCCTCCTGTTCCCATATCAGTTTCATGCTGTAGTATCCTGCCACACCCATACGGTGGGGGTGTATGTTCTTCTTCTGAAGTTCTGATTTCTTGAAACTCTTCTCAGCAAACCCTTTAGTTGCCCTGACCCTTTTGAATTCTGCCCAGACTTCCTTTGTAATTTGGGTGTATGCGGGGATTGGGTCCTTGCCTTCACTCAAGTACTTCTTGTACAACATGTGCTTCCAGTTTCTCCAAGCATCCCTAGCCTTCTTCAGTGCAGCGTGTTCCACCTGCATTCTCCACTGCTCTAGAACATTGAAGTGATCCATGATCTCCCGGACTATCCTTAGCTGTGTTTCTATGTCAGCCTGTCGAAACCCCGGTAGATTAATGTTGAGCCTTGCCCTGCCAACAAATCCACACACACTCCTGAACCTCATGCTTGCTTTATCTGGTTTAGTTGGAGCCCAGGACTTTAAATCAATCTCGGTTACTTCATATACACCTTTAGGCTGGTGTGTGGGCTTCCTTGGAGCGTTCCTCCGTGTCCTGACCGAAAGGGTAATTGCTGCAGCTCTATCCCATTCAAGACTACTTGATCCCTCACAATCTGCTGAAGACCTAGGGTTGTCCGAATCAGATGAAGATAAATGGCCTCAATGAGTGATGTCGCTGCTACTCGACATCTACAGAGAACACATGCGAAACTCAGGAAAGGAGGATAAGCATAAAATAACAACTTGGTATCAAGATTTTTAAACATGCCATGCAATAATTTAGAAAATGTACAACTAATTTGTTAAGTTTGTGTGACTCGGGCGCCCACGATTTGTAAACAGGCAGTAACTTATTGGAACAAATACCACTTATATGTAGTAAGGAAGGTAGAGAATGAATATATATACGCTCTCCGTTATTTTATAGCCAATTTGGGATCATACGAAACGAAACTGGAAGAGGGATTGCGAGGAAATATGCCTCACCGCGATGGAGAGTAGTAACTAACAGGCTTCTTACTGCAAACCCGGCCAAACACAGGAGAGGCGAGGGTTACTGCATTGATATGCCCGAGGGTGGCTGGCATGAAGACAGTGAGGCGCGGGCCGCCGCGTGTTGGGAACATCAGTGGAGGTAGGCTTGACGCTGAAGAGCGGGCACACGACCGAGGTGAGCACGGCGGCGCCAGAGAGGGTTCTGATGTGGATCTGGGGGAGGGGGGAGCTGGCAAAGGAGATTTGGTGGACTAGTTGAGTGAAATGCGGGCGGACGGTGGGGGGTGTTGGTGGCCTTGGTGAAAAGGGTGGAAAATATCCCCAGCCGCCGCACGCGCGGAAAGGCCTATGCAAACGGTTGCCTCTAAGCGCTCATGTGCACAAACAGAATAATTTCATTTGAAATGAAGATGTACTAATTTTAAAATGAAGACGCGAGTTCATCGTTCCGCCTCTAAATTTTTCCCACGTACCAATCACAATTTTACCACGCGTTTGATTTGCTGGAGCATTTTAGGTCTCGTATGCTATATGTAAGACATTTTTTGGCATTTACCGTGGATGTTGGCATATAAATCAATTCCTAGTCGGACAGCATTTCCTGTCGAAAGGGATGAGGATTGCCGTTCGATCTGGGAGCATCCAACTGTGCAGACGTATGATCCGTGGGGTTTGGGTTTTGGTCAATCAGAATGCACGACTCAGATCGCACGCGCAGCAAGGGGGGGCATCGGCCACAGTTTGGTAGGCACATGGCTTTCGTGTGTGAACCGTGTGCTATTTGAAAACATTTTTTTGGGAGGGGCTATTTGAAAACATTTACGTGTGTTGTCGAAAGGGATGAGGATCGCCGGTCGATCAAGGAGAATCCAACGGTGCAGACGTATGATCTGTGGGGTTTGGGTTCTAGCCAATCAGAACGCACGACTCAGATCGCACGCATGGCGGAGGGGTGGGGGGGGGGTGCATCAGCCACGGTTTAGTGGACACACGGCTTTCGTGAGTGAACCGTGTGCTCTTTGAAAACATTTACATTACCTAACATCATATTTTTGTTCGAATGAAAACATGAGTTCATCGTTTCGCCTCCAATTTTTTCCATGGTAAGAAATTACGAGTATAGTGGAGACTGTCATATACTAGTATCATGAATATACAGTATATATGATACTAGTGTATGATACTACCTTTAATTAATTATAGCGCATAGTATAATACATAGAGTAGAGTATCATATATAGATCATATTTATTGCCATGCATGACACAAATTAGCATCGCATTTAACATGATACAGTATCTACCTATATGTTACTCTAACCCTCTTAATATATATTTAATTCTTCGCCACATCAACATACCTGCTATTTCCGAGTGCAGGACATCGTCGGCTATGATACCACCACTATGGCTAGCCTGATATAGTGGGGAGTATCATATACTATATATATACATATATATCATAGATGACCGTATTTATGGCCATGCATGACGCAAAGTAGTATATCATTTATTATATATATATATATATGTTATGGTATCTACCTATGTTACTGCTTCTTTGCCACATCATCATATTTTCTATTCCCGAGTGCATGATACTGGCTATGATACCCCCCCCCACCACTATGGCCACCCTAATAAGGTTGGTCGTAATATGGAAGTATCAAGCGGTATGATGCATGCCAACTAGACTTTTTGGATGATGTGGCACACAATTAAATGAGGAAAGAGAGGGTGTGGTATCATATCATGATATCGTATCATATTTAATGTTGTACTACTTTGTGTCATGCATGACAATTAATAAGGCAACCTAAGATACTAACTTAGGATACTATGCATGCGCGCATTACAGAGGTATTGCCGATCATGTACTAGTATCATGCATATATACTCCCTCCTTTCCGGTTTATAGGCTTATCTCAAAATTTTAGTTTCTCCATTTTATAAGGCTCAATTTGGTTGTTCCCCATCACATGTCCAGATTCCAAGGTGCATTAAATCATCGCATGCAAGTATTAAGAGAAAGTTGACCAATGCATGTACTTTATGCATGCATGTATTGCAATTAATACATTGTAAAACATAATGTTTTGAGGAAAACAAAAGCATTAATTGGGTGTTTTTTCAAACTACAAAAAGTATTTCACCATCTACCTTGGTTGGTGAGATTTTTGAATTGAGCCCTATAAGGCTGGTTGTAATAGGGTGTATCATATACTAGTATGATGCATATGATAGTGTATGATACTATTTCCGTAATGAATAGTATCATAAGTTAGTATCTTAGGTTGCCTTATTAATTGTCATGCATCACACAAAGTAGTAGTACAACATTTAATATGACATGGTATCATGATATGATACCACATCCTCCCTTTCCTCATTTAATTGTGTGCCACATCATCCAGAAAGTCTAGTTGGCATGCATGATACAGCTTATGATACTACCATTACAACCAGCCTAAACCAGAAAGGAGGGAGTATGATACTAGCCACAATGGAGAGTAACATACACTAGTAACATACACATATCCCTAGACTATGTTACTACCTTCATAGTGGGTAGTACGTAACATAAGTGTAGTGTCATGCAAAGCTTCATTTATTAGGTTATAGACTCATATTGCATTGGGACATGTGATGTTACAATAACTAGCTAAGTTACTGAAACTATCTCTCTCCTCATTAACTTATTGCGACATAAGCAAGTTTACTGAGTTGGAGTCGATGTTACTGCTGAAGTTACTACCACTGTGGCTAGTCTGATACTAGCTAGTCATCTATGATATACTAGCTACCTCACTAAGACCATGGTTAATAATACAACCAAGGGTCGGCTATAAGAAGTTGCCATGTCATACGCAGCCAACCTCTTAGCGGGCATGTACAATAATAAGTTTTACATACGTACTAGTTTATCAATAGTTGGCCCACCTTACATCCTCACAAAGTGTCTTGGGTTTCGTGTTGCAGCTGGCTCTACTAACCAAGAGCCTGCTTCTCTTCTCTTTTCTCCAACTAATAAGCACATATATATTATTCTATTCCTTATAGCCTGCTTAGACTACCCACAGTGGGAGTAACATAGGTATTAACATCACACGTATCTAGATAAAATAGATGATTTGGCAAGCAATAAATGAAGAAAGAGAGCAAAGTGGTAACATAGCTAGTTACTAGTAGTATGAGTAACATCACACATCTCAAGGCAAGATGAGTCTATAACCTAATAAATGAAGTGTTGCATGTTACTACACATATGTTACTCCCCACTATAGAGGTAGTAACATAGACTGGTAACATTCTATGTTACTTCCTGTTGTGGCTAGCCTTATGTCACTCTATTGTGTGCTTGCTCTAAGGCTTCTCATAGTGGGAGTAACTTAGCAAGTAACATAACACCCCCCAAGAAAAGTTTGCTTACATGGCATGTATTTAATGAGGAGAGAGATGGTTGGAATAACATAATATGTTACTATAACATAACACATCCCAATGCCAAATGAGTCTACATCTTAATAAATGTTGGCTTGTATGATACCACATATATATTACTCCCCACTATGAAGGTAGTAACATAGACTAGTAACATATGCATGTTACTAGTCTAAGTTACTCCCCACTATGACTAGCCTAATGCATAGTATCATAGAGTAACTAGTATCATATGTAGTACTTTATTTATATTGTCATGCATGACACATAGTAGCATAGCATTTATTATGATACGGTTTCATGACATGATACTTAACCCTCTATTTCTTCATTTAATTAATTCTACGACATCTCATCAAAATTGCCTAGTTGGCATGCATGATACTAGCTATGATACCCCCTTAATATCAGCCTAGCAAAGAAGGTGTACAGATCATTTGTGCGTCGCTTTGTGAGTTTTCATCCATTTGTTCAAGAAGCGGGGAGAAGTTTCAAACATTTCGGCCGCGAGGTGCGGCCACTGGCATAGGCCTAGTTGGTATATTAATTACAGGAAATTCAGATGGAGTTCGGTCATCATCAAAATTGATGTGTGCCCGTGGCGTGCTCTCACGACCCTATGGAAAAAATTGGTAAAGTTTGGCACAAGTTTTGATGACTGCTCCTTCCAAACTGGAGCATCTCACATGAAGGATCATGGTTTTCCAAAAGGGGACGTGTCAATTCAAATTCCTGTGGTCGGTGACTTAATCGTTTGGCCTCATAAAAATTTCCATGGTATCCAATCACCATTATACCACGGGTTTGATTTTCTGGCGCATTTCAGGTATCGTTAGCTATATTTAAGACACATTTTGAGATTAACGTGCATTTTGTGCATAACAATAAAATTACAACTGGAACTGCATGTGCTTTCAAAAGGGATGAGGATCGCCATTCGATCTGGGACCATCCAATGGTGCAGATGTATGATCCGTGGGGTTTGGGTTCTGGCCAATCAGAAGGCACGACTCAAATTGTGGGCGGGGTGGCAGGGTTTGATCGGCACATGGCTTTCATCAACGAACCGTGTGCTATTCACAAACCAGATTGCATATTTTTGCTCACACATACTGTAGTGATATCAATTGAGTGTGATACTTCTATGATAT
This sequence comes from Triticum dicoccoides, assembly GCF_002162155.2. NCBI lineage: Eukaryota > Viridiplantae > Streptophyta > Magnoliopsida > Poales > Poaceae > Triticum > Triticum dicoccoides. The sequence continues at coordinate 283,710,403 of NC_041393.1, read as the reverse complement.
AATAATAATAATAATAATAATAATAATAATAATAATAATAATAATAAAAAACAGTTCATATTCATTGCCTGAGCTGACAGCATATCAAGGTCAACATATTAACGGTTCTTACATCAATAGAAAACCGGGCATAACTCACAAATTCAGTACATGCAATAGTTCTAAATCGAACGAATTAAGTTGCAGGGTAGGCATAAAGACTAGTCTTACAGCTTAATTCCCATGTACATGGGGGAACTGGGATCATTAAGTTGACCCCGAATGAACTTGGGGTTTTTGATGATTTTACGCTGCTCTGTTACACGGGTGCGTGATCCCTTGGCCGACAACTCATCAAATTCATCGTACTCGTTCTCATCGGACACATCGTCGACACCCAGTACCCTTATCTTCCCATGCATCGCTAAATGGCCGTTCTTATGCAAGGGGTCTTCCATAAAGAAAATCTGCGTAGCATTGCTAGCAAGAATGAATGGGTCCGCGTGATATGCCATCTTGTCCTGTTAACACAGGTCTTCCTATACTCATCAATCCTTACCTGACCAAGAGGGATCCATACGCACCTGAATAATGCCACCTTAACTTTCACATAGTCAAGCTCCGGGAATTTGGAGCGACTGGGTACAAATAATTGTAGTTGATTATATCAGCGGTTAGATAATACGTCAACCCCCGCTACAATCCCCGTTTCAATTGGCAGTTCCTCTTCTCTGCATACCCGGCTTAAGTGTCCACCATCTTCATCATCCCCGGCGGGCCACACTACACACTGGCACACACTCTGCAGCCATGTCGAGCGACAGTGAGGACGATAGTTCGGCCAACAGTCTGGCGCCCGATGATAGGTCAACATCGGAATCATTCCGCTCGTCCTCCATGAGTCCGGCGTCGAGCACAGACCTCGATTATATCCGGTTCATGGAAGGGACAAGGAGCTGTCGGAGGAGGAAGAAGAGGATGCCGATGATGATGAGGAGGAATGGTCGGACGAGGAGGAGGAGGACGACGACAACAACGACGATGACGACAGCGACGACGATGAAAATCCAACGGTCAGCGGCAAGAAGCGTCCTTGCCAAGACGATGTCGCGGGGCCATCCAACAACAACAACAACAAGAAGAAGGACTAAATTAAGCAGACTGTATATATCTCTATTTATCCTATCAATCTCATCACAGACGGTTAGTAATATGTATTCGACAGAGATCTTCTACATTATCGCCCGCAGGTTGGTTTGTTGAACTGTGTGCCCTGACGAGCACACGATTCACAAAAAAAGACCATATGGGCTATCTATAATGATCACACACAATTCTGATTACCGACCTGTTTGCCGGGTATCACACACATCTTGTTATGCCGAATCATTTGTGTTCACCTCAATCATCACAAACGGTTCATCGGAGTGAACTGTATGCCATATATCGCACACACCTTGATCTGGCTGCCCATTTCTGTTGTTCTAGCTCATCGTAAACAGTTCATACAGATCAACCGTATGCCCCTCATTGCACATGCAACTAAAATCTGAACCGTGTTTGATGTATCATCCATCGCAAACATTTTGCACCTTTTTGACGGGTTTTTTACATCACCGTTTGTGATTAGTGCATCGCACACAGTTTCGTCAAAGGGTCTCTGAACGTAGTGTCGTGCTAGCAGCATCCTGCAGTAGTGCGTGTTCATAATCAGAGGAGTATTAATTATCATTAAGGATCTGAACATATGATCTTCCACCGAATAAACCAACTAGCATCAACTACAAGGAGTAATCAACACTACTAGCAACCCACAGGTACCAATATGAGGTTTCGAGCCAAAGATCGGATACAATAGATGAACTAGGGTTTGCGAGGAGATGGTGCTGATGAAGATGCTCATAGAGATTGACCCCCTCTCGGTGAGAGGATCGTTGGTGATGACGATGGCTTTGATTTCCCCCTCCGGGAGGGAAGTTTCCCCGGCAGAACAGCTCCACCAGAGCCCTAGATTGGTTCTGCCCAGGATCCGCCTCGAGACGGTGGTGCTTCATCCCGAAAGCTTCCTCCTTATTTTTTCTAGGTCAAAACACACCATATAGAAGAAGATGAGCACCGGGGGCCTGCCAGGTGGCCCACAAGGTAGGGGGGCACACCCAAGGGGGTAGGGCGTGCCCTCAACCCTTTTGGATGCCTGGTGGGTGCCCTATGGTACTTTCTTCGCCCAATATTTTTATATATTCCAAAATAATTCTCCATGAAGTTTCAGGACTTTTGGAGTTGTGCAAAATAGGTCTCTCAGATTTGATCCTTTTCTAGTCCAGAATTCCAACTGCCGGCATTCTCCCCACTACAAAAAAAGACACATCCATGACATTTTGGGTCGAACGAATTTTTTCCTGTCATGCTTATGACACTTCTATGATGATAATTATGAAAAAACCCGGTGTCATCATAGATGTGGTGGGCTCCTACTTCTATGCCAAAAAATCATGACAGAAAATGGGCTTTTCGTCCTGGGCGGGCCGGAGACGCACTTGCATGACATTCTTTGGGTCGTCCATCATGGAGAAAATCATGGTAGAAGCGAGGGCGAGGAAAATATCAGGGAGTTCCCGGTTACGGTGGGTGGTCGAGGCCGAGCGATGCAGTGTGGTTTGCACGTTTCTCTCATACGCGCGCGTGGTGCGAGCCGTGTCGCTATAACTGAACCAGAGCGATCTCTTGCTGCTATGTACTAAAGCCGACCGATCGATCCCTTCGCTCCTAACTAAACCCGACTGAGAGTCCTATGTTGCTAATTGAACCCGATCGATCGCTGCTACTGCATGCTTACTGAAGCCGATCGAACCCCCGTGTGAGATGTAGCTAGCCGGTTGGGTTTCCTCTGGATGAACAGTGCCCGTTGCTGCCGCACGCGCGATATGTAGAACGAGTCGAGACCAGGTGTGAGTCGAGTCGATTGGGTTGGCTGTGGATGAACAGTTCCCGGTGGGGGGTTGGATGAAGAGGACCCCAACCGTGTGTATAGGCAGTTGCCGCTATATGAACAGGACCCCGGGGTATATAGTACGCAGTTGCCGCTGGATGAAGAGGAGCCCAAGGAGGCCGCCACACACCCAGGCCAGTTGGGGGTGGATGAACAGGACCCCCTGGAGGCTAGTTGAACAGTAGCCCTTGGAGGAATAGTGTCTGTTGGAGGCTGGAGACGGTGGATGAACAGTAGAAGGTGGAGGCTGGAGGAAGTCAATGGTGGATGAACAGTAGCCCGTGGAGTCCCGTTTTGTGGTACGCCACACCCTTCCTGATGAACAAGACCCCCGTTTCGACCATAGGAGGTCGAAGAGAAGTATGTTTCCTCCGTTTTGCGGTACGGCACACCCCTCCCGATCAACAAGACCCCGTTTCGACCGTAGGCACTCCAACATAAGTCTGTTTCCTCTATTTTGCGGTATGCCAGACCCTTCCCGATGAACAGGACCCCGTTCCGACCGTGCCTGATCAAACAGAAGGCCCGTTTCCTCCGTTCTGCGGTATGCCAGACCTCGTTTCGGCTGTTCCGTCCAAGCCGGTTGACTCCCGATGAACAGGACGCGTTCCAACCCAGTGGCTTCGCTCCTGATGAACATGACGCATTTCGACCCAGTCACTTGGCTCTCGGTGAAGACGACATTGTTTCCTCCTTTCTGACCCAGCCGGTTAGCTGCTGATGAATAGGACGACATCACTGCCGTCCTTTGCCTCTCCATGTACACGAGCCCTGGCTGTACGTATCCGCAAGTATGCGTTCTAGACCTTGGCCTTATGTACGTACGTAGCCATATTTAATTTCTTGCAGCATGGTTGTACTTACGTGTATACGATATATATAGACGGGACAACATGACATGCTACGTCTGCGCCTCTACTATGACCTATGCATCTCCTTAGTCGGACACAGTTCATTGCTGCAGAGAGACCGATGGACTAGTATGTACGTACATGATCGCGACCAGAAAGACAACCCAACATACGGTTCGACCCGGTGGGTCCCATCTTTCAGGGAGGATAAGGAGGCACTTCCTTCTGTGCGAAGATATAGCTGGTGGGTCCCAGCTGTCAGGGGGAAGAATCATTTTTTTGCCTATAATATGGACACATTTCCTTCCGTACAAAGATGTAGCTGGTGGGTCCTAGCTGTCAGGGGGGAAACATTTTTTTGAGGCCCTTCCGGTTGGTCCCTCTATCAGGTGGATGGATCATTATTTGCGCGTAATAAGGAGGCACTTCCTTGCTGCGGCCGTGGACCCAGCTGTCAGCCTCTCCACGTACAGTCCTCTTTGTTGGAAGGCGTTCCTTGACCACATTGACCATGCCGCACCGATAGCACGAAGGTGGTGGATGATGACAAGGCCTAAGATGCGAACGATCTGGAGTAATGGAACAAGGGGCACTGGAGTCCCTGGCGGAGGGGAGTACGAGGGACTGGTTCAGCTGTCGGGTGAGGGTGCCTTCGCCGGAGAATAACAGAAGGTGTGACTGAGTACAGGTATGACCTGGCCACCGTTGGGAGTAGAGTGGGGCGGAGAGGCCTACACGGCAGCACAGCCAGCCATGGGAGGCAGATGCAGGTGCTCCAGCCGGTGATGGTTTTGGCGGCTCGAACAAGAGCAATTAGATCAGAGATTGAAGAAGCAGGAGATGTCAATCCAATGACTACAGATGTCAGAATAATTTGTTGACTCTTTGTTTTAGACCATTAAATCGTTTTGTTCACTAAATGGACAACACCTTGCGCATGCTTCATCTAGTGGGCCAACAATGTCAGCTTCGAAAGTTGTGGTGGAATGAAGCCCATTTATTTAGGTTTTAAAACCCATTTCATTTTATTTGCCAATACATCTAGTTACTTGCTTTGACTCAAAAAATAATCTATTTCCTGGGCTGGTTAAAAATCATAATAATAGCCGATTTACTATTTATGATAATTGTTTGTCAATTTTTTTTACTATTTATGATAATTTACAGCACCATTTGATTAATTATTCGAATACAGCTATTTACTTAGCTGGGTCAAAAATAATATCGCATACATGCAACGCATTTACCATTTCTGATAATTTACAAGCCATTTGATTTCAGTAGAAATGGACCCATTTTCTGGGATGGATGAAAAACAATGATGGTCTGAACTGAACATTTTGTATAAAAATAATGTTGAGATATGAATATTATTAAAAAATTAAGTTGGGCTTGGTAATCTTATTATATAAAAAATGAACTGGGTTGTGCATTTTATTTTATTAAAAGAAAGACAGGCTAGGCTGCGCTTATTTTAGGATATTATGTACAACTGTCGGCCCAGTTGCATTGTTGATATTAAAAAAGGCATGTGTTGTATAGTACAACTTTACATGGCTACTCAACACACATTCAATGACGCTGGAAAGGCCCAAACAAGGCTTTTGTACAACTTTTTGAATTCACTGTGCTCAATTACTAACTTAAGAAAAAAAGTTAGAGTATAGTGGAACCTAATTAAAAGTTGTCACGAGCGAAGAAATAATTCAATGGGTCCCACTTGTCTGTGTGTGCGTGTGTGTGTGTGTGTATGTGAGAGAGAGACCCATCAGTCGATGCTCATAAATACATCTTTTCAGCCATATGCATTGCTAATGCTCAGTAATAACTTATATAGTTGACACAATCATATTGAACATCATAGCACACTGAACTTGCATACAAAAATTTCACGCAGGCGGCACAATCAGGGTGGAAGTAGTGGATCGCTACGGGTAGGGCTACGTTGAAACCAACGAACTCGTACATAACGGTTTATCATCTTTATCAATGACGGGGAAATATCTTGAATGTTGTGCAAAGAAAACAAACAGACAACACAATAAGTTTTGCTAGCACATTAAGTTGACGTACAACCCTTTCTAAAAAAGTTTAGGTATAAAAATAGAACAGGCCACAATCAAATGTACTGGCACATCAGTGCTTCACACCGACCGATAGCTCGGAATTAACTAGTATCTGACAAGATTCAGTTGTTACCTCATATTAGAGCACATCCAGGCAGCCAACCTTGCCTCTTCTCCCAAAGAAGTAGTGGCCTCCGCCGCGCAATGGAGTAGGCCTTGTGCCATTCATCATTCCGAGCAACACATGGAAAGTCTGACGTTGACTCCTGTAATGGATGTCATCGACGGACCCTGGCACTAGCGGCAGCTGTAGGACTTTGATTGATGGATTGACCACTTCTTCGACATGCACGAACACTCGATACATGTACATCCCTAACATGGTTTGCGGCGGCCTTGGTGGCGACGAATAATACAACCCTGGTTCCTGCACAGGTATCTCAACACCAATCACCTTCGGTATGGTGGAGGCTTCTTCATCCATTCCATAACCGTCAGAGCCCAGCTGTCTGGAGGAACAAACATACTAACGAGCTCACCTCCAAGGTCGTTGATAAGCTCATTCATGGACTCACTATTCCAAGCACGTCGAGGCATGCCATGGAAGGTAAGATTTGTTAAAAATTCAAGCTCAAAGGGCACCGAGCCTCGTCCTGGGTGCCACCGATCAAAGCTCACCTGCGCACCATCACAGAACAAATGCTGGTAAGATTCGAACACACGACTGCAGTTGAAAGTTGTCCGGAACCTGACGAAGAAATCAGCCGGTGGCGGACAGACTTTGACGAGCAAGTCACTTATTTGGATGTTGTGCGCAATGCCAAGAGCTTTGACAAGGTCATTTGGGGAGACGGGAGGCCGGTCGCCATTGATGGTTACCATCAGCACTTTGCCAGCAAACTGCTTGTCAAGCGCCACCATGCTACTATTAAGCGACAGCACGCAGCGCCCGAAGGCAGGACAGACCTCAGGACCTCTGGCTCATAGATCCGCGTTGACTGGCGACATGATAGTGCACTTGAGTACATGGAGTACAGGAGGTGATTTGGGGGAACTACAGTAGGAATCGAGATTCTAGAGGTGGGGGAGGGGCGCGAGATTGGAGATGAAAAGGTAGCATGTATTTCGAACACGCGCCAATATTCTCTCAGCGTGCAAGCGCACGAAAACACCGGTGGCGCCCACATGTTGGCCTAAGAGTCCTTATTCTTTCTTTTTTTGAGAGCGAGGCTTCATTTTGATGATATTTTGAGAACCCAGCCTGAGAGTCATAATTGACCTGTTTGGCATTGCATTACTACTCAGCCCATATTCAACGACATCTCACTGGCCCAAACAAGTGTATATCATCGAAAAGACATTAAGCTCAAATTATAACTTGAAAAAAGGAAATATACTCTCAACATTGGAGAATGGTGATGCCCTCATTTAGCCCACCAGCAGTTCGAGACAATAAACAATTCAAAACAACGATATATACAACATTCAAACACTGACTACTGACTACTATTGACATAAACAGCAAGACATGATAGTTCATAAGAAGTCTTGCTACACCACCAAAACGCACCGATCTGCAGTGCTCAGACTCTCATGATCCAAACGTTGACATTCTAAATAGAGGCAACTATCACAAAGTAAGAGTGACATAGACGAGGATGCCCAGATAACATGGAATATGCATAACAAAAGAGAGAACTACCCATCCAGAACAAGCTGCAAAGACAACAAGTCATTCGAAGAGGGATGATCCAACACCATCATAATTTGCAGCCCCGCTTCAGCGACCAGTGATCTGGAGACACCAGTACTCCACCCTTTCGAAGCAACAAGCCAATTACCTATGCACCTGAAGGCTTGAACCACATCACTGCCTGTCGGACTTGAGACATCCAAGGATCAAAGTTCATCCAGATGCCTTTTTCATTCTCACCTTCTTTTGGCTGCAGGCTGTATCGTTGACAATCAGGGGACTTTGCTTTCGATGTCCTAGGGCTCACCGTGTAGACACGATTTTCCATAGCAAACAGAGCCTCTCTACCATCAAGGTCCTTGCCAACATGATGATTGTCAGATATCGGGTTCCAGCAAAACCCTTAAGGTTCGAACACTGGGGTGTGCACGAAGATCTCCTCCTATCGAATCTCGCTCTCAGCCTCGCCGCGATCCCTAAGCTAGGTTGATGAACTCAAAGCACAAGAGACACAAGATTTATACAGGTTTGGGCCACCATTGTGGTGTAATACCCTACTCCTGTGTGTGGTGGTGGATTGCCTCTTGGGTTGATGATGAACAGTACAGAGGAAGAACAGCCTCGGGAGGAGAGGTGTTCTTGGGCTGGTGTGGTGTTCTACTTCGGTAGGGTTCAATCTGTCTCTAGATGAGATGCCTTCCTACAATGGTGGCTAGCTATATTTATAGAGGCCCTGGTCCTCTTCCCAAATATTGAGCGGGAAGGGATCCAACAATGGCCATTTTGAAAGTGGACAACTAGTACAAGCTATCCTGACTAAAGGTGGTCTTCGCCTGCCAAAGGTGCTGGTGATGACGCCGTCTTGGGCTCCATGGTGACCTCCGTCTTGCTGTCCTGCTCGTCTTGGTCTTGTTGCACCGATATGGAAACCTTTGCCTGATGCCTCGGTACTCCGTGCCTGCGCTTGCCCCCTTTGCACTAAAGAGGAAACAAGGACACTGCCCGGGCTGGCGCTCGCCTAGTCTCGATCGTCATGGCTTGCGTCATGGGAACCTTGCGAGGCACCCCTTGCCTTGATCTCTCCGCCTCCTCACGAGCCTGCCTAGCGAGGCCACTCCCGAGGGGGCCTTGTGTCATCTGCCCCATGAGGCTTGGCCCCTCGCGAGGGTCTTGAGTGTTGGTTAATGAAGACAGGCCGTAATGGGCCACTGGTTGAGCCATGCAGCACGCCGCAGGCAGGCAAGTCTGGGGACCCCTATTCCCAGAACGCCGACAATAGCCCCCGGGCCCAAGGAGTGCTCAGTCTTGGCTGAGCGGCGAAGCCAAAGGGCAAGTGTGGAGCACTGCAGGCCCCCACAGCCTGCGGCCTTGGTCGACGCATGGCAACTAATTGGACGTGGGCGTCACCGCTTCCCCATGTGCCCCAATATCCGCCTGGCTAGGCGGCCACGGTGCTCTACATAGTTATATGCTCCTCACTGGCAAGCGTGCTTCCTATTCTCCTTTCTTCCTTGAGTCCCTGCTTCCGCTTCCAATCTGACTTGAGCTCTGCCCTCTCCATTGCCATGCGCCAACTAGCAAGGAGAAGGGGTAGAAGCATCTGTCCTCAACCGGTCCGCCCCTGACAATCGAGCCCGCCGTCGGTCGGTCGCTGGTGCTCAACCTGGAGGCCACGGGCAAGGTCTGCCCTGCGCTAGCTTCCAACTTCAACGAGTGCGGAAAGATGATGGCTTGGCATGCGTCCCCCGCCTCCATTGACAGGACAGTCACTAAGGTTCGGTTCTTCATCGAGGCCTTATGGGCTGGCCTGGTTCCCCCTTTCTCCGCCTTCTATAATGCAGTGCTTTCCCATTATCAGATCCATATGATGCATCTTGATCCCCAATCCATTACCCTACTTGCCATCTTCGCCTTTGTTTGCGAAGCCATGGTGGTCATTGCTCCTTTCGTCGCCCTCTTGCGCCACTTCTTCTCGCTGTGCCTGACCGACCCCTTGCAGTGCTTGGGGTGTGTGAGCTTCCAGGCCGTGGCAAAGACAGCTGTCTCGGGGATTGATTTTGACCTCCCGCCATCCACGAGCGGGTTCCGGACGCGGTGGCTGTATGTGGATGTCGGAGTGCTCGGCCCTCTGCTCTCGCCTCCATCATTGCCTGTTGTCCCCAATCCCGTCTGGGGCCACGAGAGACTCATGAGACCTCGGCTCTCCTTCGTCTGGTTCCAACTGAAGAGGTTGAGAGATCTTGGCGTGACTACGCCCTTGGTGGTGAAGGGGTTCCTCCAGTGTCCCATTGCTCCTCTCCAGTGCCATTCCTGGCTGATGTGGGCCCTGACCGGCGACCAGGACCGCATGAGGCTTCAGGAGACGGAACTTGCACCCGAAGCACTGAGGATGGTGCTTGAGGTCTTAACTGGGGACCCCTCGCCAGACGCTATGCCGCAGCAGGGGAGCCTCTTGTATCTCTGCTCGAACAGTGTCGAGTTCGTGGGACAGCTGCCTTCCTTTGACGAGTGGGGGCTGCGCCCGGTTGGCCTTATGGGTCCTTGCGAGAATCATGTCGCCATGGCTCCCCTCCTCGCCGCTAGCAACGGTATTGCCCCAAGAGTGGACTCAGGGGGGTGAGCATCGCTTGAGGCTGGAGGCTCGGGTGTCGAGGCGCCGATGCCGCATGGGGTTCCCAAAGTGTCATCCTCCGGAGCTCGTGAGGCTCGCTCTAGGACGGTCGTTGAGGGGGAGATGCAGCCCGTGGCTCTCGAAGCCGGGGCTCTTGAGGCCTCGGCAAGCCATCGGGAGGTGGTGCCTGATTGCTCTTCCCAGCTTGGCGCTCAGGAGGTTGACCGCCTGGGTGCTTCTCCATCCGCGCCATGCGCTAGTCCTCACATCCAGTGCCTAGGTCGGTTCCGCGTGGACTTCGCCGCACTCCTTAAGAGGAAGGAGTCCTCGAGCTGCAATGGTCGCACGTTCTAGTCGTTGAAGCACAAAAAGTACATCGCCATAGACGAGCAAGTACCTCACCCTTGTAATTCCCCAATTGTTGCTTCCCTTCCTGACCACGGCTCTTCAAGATTGCTCCTGCCAAGCCCGCGGAGTCCCCCAAGGAGCAACCTCCTCCGGCCTTGCCTTCATTGCTGGCCTTGAGCATCCCAAGCCTGCATGCCGTCCCTAATGCGGGGTCAGTTGGAGGAGTAAGCCTGCCTGCAAGGTGTCTTGAGCCCGTGCCCTTGCCGCCTCTGCTTCACTACCCTTCCTAGAGAGCAGTCAACCTGCCCAGGGATCCTCCTCTGGTCGTGGACGGTGAATGGTTGGCGTCAATCCCTGGCTCCTCTTCGGGGAATGAGCCTTCGCTGGTCCGGGTCCGTTGCGAGGCCCGACCAGCGATCGTGGGGGCGCCAGCCCCCGGCCCCCCTGCCGAGAGGGGGCGAACCGCTTCAGGGCCCGCCATCACCTCCAGCGACGGAGGATGACATCAGCAGCGTGCTCAAGCTTGCGCGTGAATGAAGCATCATCCGCCACGAGTTCCTCCGGAAGGCGATGGATGCGATTGGCCAGCTTGGTGGAGAGCTTGCAGATGTGGATGCGCGCCTTGAAGCTGAGGGCCTACGGCTGATTGAGGAGCGACACAAGCTGAAGGTGGCCATCAACCTCGCGCACCACCACCGCGAGCTTGACAATGCGAAGGCCGAGGCGTCCCTTGCGACCTCGCGAGAGGCCTGCTCCCGGGCTCTGGAGGAGGCTCGGGAAGCAGATTATCGTTGCGAGATCGCAGATAAGCGCACGTGGGAGCTCCAAGCCTAGAACGCCTCCCAGGAGAAGCAAGTGGAGCTATGTCAGGCCGCCCTTGCATCGCTGAAGGGGAAGCCTGTCGAGGAGGAGGAGCTCTGTAGGCATGAGGAAGCGCTTACGCTGGAGGCCGCTGAGCGCAATCTTGATCTTGAGCGGTTGGAGACGAGTGAGCGTCAGGTTACCCAGGCGGAGGATGATGTTGGCGCGCGCGAGGCTCGAGTCCAGGAAGAGGTCAACCGCCGCATGGCAGAAGCTCGTGCAGATCTTGTGAGTAGGTATGACCAGAAGCTGAAGCTGGTTGAAGCCGAGGCTGCAAGTAGGACTGCCGCCCTTAGGTCCAAGATGACTGAAGCGGAGCGGCGCGTGGAAGTTGCCGTTGCCGCCTTGGTCTCGGCGCAGGCCGAGCTGACCTCCGCCCGCACCGAGTTGCTTCTTCTTCAATAGTGGGTTGATGACACCGAGTCCATTGCACAGCATAACAAAGAGGAAGTGCTTCAACGGCAGACGCTAGAGCACATGCACGGCCCCATGCTCTAGGAACTCTGGAACATGGCCAACACGGCCCTGGGCAATATTTGTGATGAGGACGCCCCGCATCCTCTCGTGACCAACTATGCCAGTCATCTCCGCTTCTTTACTGATGTGGTGACACGCCTGGAGAACCGCTCTGAGAGAGCTCGCCAACTTGTCGAGGAGAGGAGCCGCAACCTGCTTGGGCATGCATTTTCCCGCGTCTTCAGCCATCTTCAAACCACCGATCCCCACTTCAACTTCGACGCCGTTGTCGCCCCGGTGACGGAGGCCATCCGGGGCAACCTGGCGTGGTGGGTGGAGGACAACATGGACGCGCTTGTTAGGGCCTTTGCTTCCGACAATGACGGGGTGGTAGTCACGGCGGATGGTGGCGACGTGGTCAATGGTGGTGACGGTGGCGTCAATGATGGTGATGGTGATGCCAGTGACAACGACGGCGGCGCCAGCGATGCTTCTGGAGGCGACCAGGAGGATGCGGTGATCGATATGTCTAACTGACCCCGTGTTTCTCCACTGTTTATCCTGCATACAAAATCTCGGGCGCGGCCCCAAAGGTTGTAAGAGCATTTTGGGAGGGGAAACCCCTCATGTATAAAGATTGCCGCCTGTATGCTTTTAAGAACGATACTGGACATGTGCCTCCATGACCCTACGGTCCTGGGGCGAGCTTGTTGCTGTAGTTTACCTTTAGCCGGGACGGGTCCCGAACTAGCTCGTGAGGTCGTGAGCCCCTGACGATCCCCTAAGGGACCTGCCGGCTCGGTCGAGAGGGCTTCGCGAGAGGAAGTGCCGACTGTAGTATGGCATGCGCACAACGTATATGCGCTTTGCCCAGCCCCGCCCGCGAGGGGCTCGCGAGGGGGAGGCAGCTGGTGCGAACTCCAAATTGGGCAGAAATCAGAACACAAGAGATCACACGAGCGAGAAAAGACACCCCCCCCCCCCGCACACACAAATGTAAATTCAACTTCAACTTAAATCCAAAGCAAGGAAGCTCAATCATAGAAAGAGAGGCAAAAAAGCAAAAGGCCACGTCCGGCACCTAGTCTAGTCTTCGACGTCTTCTCACCAGCGTGAAGCTAAGTGCTTCCACTGGGCATGGGAGGGAGCCCCCGAGGCCTAAGGGCGGCTCTCCGGAGACTCCAGGGCGTGTACATCCCCACTCATTATTAGGTGAGAGTGTCACGGGCGGCGAGCTTCACAAGCACTGGGCCTTCTTCACAGGCACCGGTCCTTGCTTCATATCATAAGACAAGGGCCCCGCCTTGCGCCCCCCTCGACCACCATTAACGGCGGCCGAAGACCAAGGACGACGCCAATGGGGCAAAGGGGACGCCAGCGGCACCATCAACGACCATGGGTCCTGTGCCAGGGGTAGGCTTTTGCAGCACCTCTCTGGCAGAGGGCCTACCTCCGGGGGATGCCTTGCTCCGTACACTGTGGGAGGGGCCTCGCTCCTGGCCCCTCTCCTGCAGCCCCAATGCGCTCCTCCGGGCGGAAGGGAGGCTGCCGAGCTGGGGCAGCGATCCGCTGCTGTGACCTGAACCTCCTACGACCCATGGTTAGCATAAGTTTGTTGCTGAGGAATTAGCGGTACCCGGTAGCTGCTGCTGCCAGCGCGGTTGGTGAGGCTTCCTTGGGGCTCCTAAAAAGGCTCAACTTCTGGCGTCTCTTCCTCCCAGCCTGACCCGAGGAACGAGCCAGGGTCATCTTCCAGCACGTACTCTTGATCCACCATGCGGGGAACGTAAGCCTCCGAGGCCGCTGCCTTGAAGACTTTGCCGTAGTGCCCCACGCTCCATGTGGCCTGGCCCAACGCGCCATCCTGAGGATGGTGGGGCGGCGGCCCGCCTGGGCCGTAGGCGGCGATGTGCATGTCCTCGTTCATCGGAGGTGGTGCTGGTGCAGCCTGACATCTGGCGCCGATGGTTGAGCTGGTGTCGACAATGCCTTGGGGTTGCCTAAGGGCGCGCTGGCGCGGAGAGGCCTGTCGCGTCTTCCTACCGAGGCCCGGGGTGGAAGATGGGAACAGAAGGGTCGTGCCCCCAAGGCTGCGACATCCAGGAGCTCGGCAATGCGCTCCAGCAGCGCGTCCCGACCGCTCTCCATCAACCTGCATCGCAGCAGCTCCCGAGCCACGGTGAGTGCGGCCCTCATGTTTGCTTTGTCCCGTTGAGTGTGCGTCGCCGTGGCCGCGGCGTGACTTGAGGCCCTTGCAGCTGCCCGCACCTGCCGTGGAGTAAGGGAGGGCGGCGCGAGACCGTGCCACCCTCGCCCCGCAGCATTCCATGGTGCACGAGCTGCCTGAGGCGCAGGGTTTAGGTCACCTTGGGCAGGCGGCGTGGCATGAGCTGGCCATGCCGCCCAGCGGTCGGCTTTGGTCGTCGGGTCGCCGGACATGGATGCGATGAAGAAGTGGAACGCAGATCGGCAGAGGGGAGACTCCGGCGCATCCCTACCAGGCGCGCCAAATGTCGGATATCGGGTTCCGAGAAAACCCTTAAGGTTCGAACACTGGGTGCGCACGAAGGTCTCCTCCTACCGAATCTTGCTCTCAGCCTCGCCGTGATCCCTAAGCTAGGTCGATGAACTCAAAGCACAAGAGACACAAGATTTATATAGGTTCGGGCCATCGTTGTGGTGTAATACCCTACTCCTGTGTGTGGTGGTGGATTGCCTCTTGGTCTGATGATGAACAGTACAGAGGAAGAACAACCTCGCGAGGAGAGGTGTTCTTGGGCTGGTGTGGTGTTCTACTTGGGTAGGGTTCAATCTGTCTCTAGATGAGATGCCTTCCTACTGTGGTGGCTAGCTAAATTTATAGAGGCCCTGGTCCTCTTCCCAAATATTGAGCGGGAAGGGATCCAACAACGGCCATTTTGAAAGGGGACAACTAGTACAAGCTATCCTGACTAAAGGTGGTGTTTGCCTGCCAAAGGTGCTGGTGATGACACTGTGTTGGGCTCCACGGTGACCTCCGTCCTGCCGTCCTGCTGGTCTTGGTCTTGTTGCACCGATATGGAAACCTTTGCCTGATGCCTCGGTACTCCGCGCCTGCGCTTGCCCCCTTTGCACGAAAGAGGAAACGAGGACACTACGTGGGCTGGTGCCTGTCTGGTCTCGATCATCATGGCTTGCGTGATGGGAACCTCGCAAGGTACCCCTTGCCTTGATCTCTCCGCCTCCTCGCGAGCCTGCCTGGTGAGGCCACTCCTAAGGAGGCCTTGTGTCGTCTGCCCCGTGAGGCTTGGCCCCTCGTGAGGGTCTTGAGTGTTGGTTGATGAAGACAGGCCATACTGGGCCACCGGTTGAGCCACGCAGCAGGCCGCAGGCAGGCAAGTCTGGGGACCCCCGTTCCCAGAACGCCGACAGTGATCTCCTGGTTAATTGGATAATTGAGTCCGAGAAATAGAGAATGTGAACCAAGGCTGTTTACCCGACTCCAACTCAAAAATCCCAAAGGCCCCAACAAGCTGGTATCCTGCTCATAGACATAACAACCATTGTTCGGATACTCACGTATTTCATGGTGCTTGTACACAGTGGGGTCTTTGCAATATAACTTTTCCGACTCATGTGTGCGAATGATCATCAGTCTTTTGTCGTCGTATGATCGAGTGAGGAACCAGTTGTGCTTCCCTATTTTTGGCAAAGGTGGTGTGATTACAAAGGGCAATAACTATAGGGACACTGCATCATATGAAAAAGGAGAGGTATTGTTAATGTAAGATCAGTATTGTTCAGATTATGAGTAGGATAATGCAAGAAAAAACACTGATATGTCCTTGTTGGAATTGAGAGGAAAATACAGGGAAATGTATACTGGGTTCGAAATTATAGAAGTGCCATGCATGGTTATACTCATGTTATCTCGCAATCGATTCTTCATAGGAAACTACCATATCATGCTTGTTATGTAATCATGTTTTGTCGTCACAAACAAATTCTTCTAGGAAACTAATAGACCATGCATTGCTATATACTCATGTTCTGTGGGCAAATTTTTTATGAGGATATTATTCTAGCCATTGATTGCTGAAGGGCAAATATAGGTATGTATACACGGTAAGCATTACATGATTTCACTACTTCCAAATATAGAGTTCTCCATATGCACATTTACTTCCCTAATGTATGGTTAGATGAAACCAACAGTGTGATGCATGTTTCTACGTCATGAAAATGAGGAAACTAACATGGCCATTGATACACACTCATATTTAGTAGTATATAGATTACTATAAAATAAGGAGAATATCCATATATTCCTAACCCTTTGATTATTCAGGGGTACAAATTGGCTGTAATAACATGGTCACAATCGCATGAATTAACTCATTCAAAATATAGCTGATTTATGGCGTCGTGCCATAGTTCTAATCAAATTCTGCTCAAACAAGGATATGCCAATCATCACAAAAAGTTCAAACAATGTCATGGAGTTATCATTAACATCAGACGGAAACAACTTACACGCGCCGTCCCAACAATACGTAGTGCCATCTTCTTTGTCGATCGCATAGATGATGCCACTGTGAATAGAATCACAGAAGTGTGTATCAGCTTTGATGATCCACTACGAGGTGAGCTGTCTGCAGCTAAAGAAAGCACCAGCAGAAAGATAGATGAGTCCGCGGTCGAACAAGGCAATTAGCTTGAAGTCTGCGTAATCCGCATCTCGTGTGGGCACTTGGCAGATTACAATCTTCTGCAAAACAAGGTATGTCCAACTGACGATGTAATCTAGATGACTTGGACCGCGACGGTAAAACCCTATATAATCCAACGTAGGAAGTATAATCTCATGGGAGGTGTGGAAGTTCACGAGCACCAACTTTTTCTGTCTTCTCTGACGATAGCCATCCAGTGGGAGTTCATGCCAACCCAGTACATACCTGCCAAGAAGTTTCGGGCGATGGTGATCAGATCAAAGTCAAGGGAAATGATGTATGGCAACCCACTACATACCTGCAAAGAAGTCTCGGCTAATGGAGGTCGGATTGAAGTCGAGGGACATCATGTACGCCTCCGTATCATGGTGAGGAAATCTCGCAAGACTAGATAGCAGCAAGCAGGGTGTCTTGAAAATCTTAGGCTTCACTTTGACGATGGCCGTGTGCATGTCCCTCGAGCATGCAGCTAGCCGCACGACACTCAACATATCCATACACGAACAATAGAGGTCGAGGATGTCACTGGGGAGATTGCTCCAATCGCGTCTCATATGGATGCTGTGAGGTTTGGAAGGTGGGGTTTTGGGGGGCTTGATTTATGGGGGAGAAGGCACTCGGTGCTGGAGCGGCTAGCGAGGGAATAGTGGTATTGGGGGAGGCAAGCGAGGCGAGGGTACGTGGGGGCACAGTGAGATGATGAAGAGTCACAACAAAAAAAGACACATCCGTGACATTGTGGGCCGAACGAAATTTTTTCTGTCATACTTATGACACTTCTATGATGATAATTGTGACAAAACCCAGTATCATCATAGATGTGGTGGCCTCCTACTTCTGTGAGAAAAAATCAAGACAGAAAATGGGCTTTTCTTCCTGGGCGGGCCGGAGATGCAACTACATGACATACTTTGGGTCGTCCATCACGGAAAAAATCATGGTAGAAGCGAAGGCGAGGAAAATTTCGGGGTGTTCCCGGTTACGGTGGGTGGTCGGGGCCGAGCGATGCGCGTTTCTCTCGTACACATATGCGCGTATGTGCGAGGCGTTGGGATCTAACTGAACCCGAGCGAGGCGTTGGGCTCTAACTGAACCCGAGCGATTGCACTGCAGGCTACGCGTTACTGAACCCGAGCGATCGATCGATGGCTGTTAACTGAATCCGATCGAGCGATTCCTTCACTACTTCTGCTAACTGAAGTCGATCGATGCTGCCTCTGGTTGAACAGTGAGCATTGCTGGGGGGGGGTTGGATGAACAGTGAGCGGTGGGGGTGGATGAACAGGACCCTGTGGTGTTGCCTCTGGATGAACAGGTCTACGATCAATCGAGCCGGTTGAGGTTGGATGAACAGGACCCCGTGGAGGGCTGGATGAACAGGACGACCCCGTGGAGGGCTGGATGAACAGTAGACGGTGGAGGGGTGGATGGACAGTAGCCCGTGGAGGTGTGGTTGAACAGGAGCCCGTGGAGAGGGGTGGTTGAACAGTAGCCGGTGGAGTAGCGCGTGGTGGAGGCTGGATGAACAGGAGCCCGTGGATGAACAGTCGCATATGGAGGCTGGAGGAAGTCGACGGTGGATGAACAGTAGCCCGTGGAGGCTGGAGGATGTCGACGGTGGAGATGAACAATATCCCGTGGAGTCCCATTTTGCGGTGCGCCACACCCCTCCCGATGAACAGGACCCCCATTTCGACCGTAGCGCTCCAACACAAGTCTGTTTTGTCCGTTTTGCGGTACGCCACACCCCTCCCGATCAACAGGACCCCGTTTCGACCGTAGGAGGTCCAACACAAGTCCGTTTCCTCCGTTTTGTGGTACGCCAGACCCCTCCCGATGAACAGGATCCCGTTTCGAACACGGCCGGTCAAACACAAGGCCGTTTCCTCCATTCTGCGGTACGCCAGGCCTCGTTTCCATCAGCTGTTCCGTCCAAGCCCTCCCGATGAACATGATGACGCATTCCGTTCCGACCCAGCCGGTTGGCTCCCCATGAACACGCCGACGACGCTGTTTCTCCGTTCTGACCCAGCCATGTACACGAGCCCTGGCCGTACGTATGCGCGAGTAGGCGTTCGAGACCCCGCCCGTATGTACATATGTGGCCGTATTTTCTTTCTTGCACACTGGCCGTTGTACGTACGTGTACATGCTACATGCGCGCCTCTACTATGACACGTACGCGCCTCTACATCGACCAGTATGTACGTACACGTTTGCGACCAGAATGACAATGCTACATACGCTTCGACCAGGTGGGTCCCGACTGTCAGGCACTTCCTTGCGTGCGAAGATGTAGCTAGTGGGTCCCAACAGTCAGGGGGGCAAATCGTTTTTTTGCCCGGACGCACTTCCTTGCGTGCGAAGATGTAGCTGGTGGGTCCTAGCAGTCAAGGGGGAAACATTTTTTTGCGAAATACGGTGGCCCGTCCGGTGGGTCCCTGCTGTCAGGTGGAGGAATCATTATTTTCCGCGTAATAAGGAGGCACTTCCTTGCGGCTGCCGTGGACCCAGCTGTTAGCCTCACCATGTACAGTACTCTTCCGATGGAAGTTGGTCATTGACCACATTAACCACACGACGCCGAGAGCACCACGACGGTGGACGAGGGCGAGGCCTAGGAAGGGGACGACATGGAGCCGAGGAAGACTCGACAGTGGAAGCTCGCACGAAGAGGAGTACGAGGGTTCACTGGTTCATCTACGGTGTGAGGCTACCATCGCCGCGGAATAACATGGGGTGTGGGTGAGTAGAGGATGGTCTGGCCAGCAGTGGGAGTAGTAGGGGCGGTGAGGCCTCTGCGGCATCATAGCCGCAACGGGAGGCAGGAGCACGCAGCACGACCGACGCTGGTTTGGGCAGCTGGAGCAGGAAGACCAGAGGTTGAAGAAGCACTACGGTCGTTGGATGGACATCCTACGGTCACTAGAGCTAGAATCGTTCATATTGACTAAGTTGACAAAGCCCTCCGTCCCCGTCAACTTAGTTGACCCACAAGTCAGCCCCCCACTATGGTGGGTCCCAGCTAGCAGGGGGGTATTCATTTTTTTGTTCGTAATAAGGAGGCACTTCCTTGCGTGCAAAGATATAGCTGGTGGGTCCGACCTGTCAGCGGGGGAACATTTTTTTCATGAAATACACAGACCCTTTCGGTGGGTCCCAGCTGTCAGGTGGAGGAACCATTATTTTGTGTGTAATAAGGAGGCATTTCCTTGTGTGCGGCCATGGACCCAGCTGTCAGCCTCTCCACGTACAGTCCACGTCCGATGGATGTCGTTCGTTGACCATGTTGACCAGGCCGCGCCGAGAGCACCATGGTGGTGGATGACGGTGAGGCCTAGGAAGGGAATGACACAGAGCCAGGGAAGACTCGGCAATGGTTTCCCACGCGGTGGGGAGTACGAGGGTTTACTGCTCCGACTGCCGTCGGCGAAGAATAACAGGAGGTGTGGGTGAGTAGAGGAATGGCCTGGCCAGCAATGAAGTAGGGTGGGGCGGTGCGGCAGCACAGCCGACCATGGGAGGCGGGAGCAGGAAGTCCCACCGGCGCTGGTTTGGGCGGCTAGAGCAAGAAGATCAGATATTGAAGAAGCAACACGACCGTTGGATTAACATCCAACGGCCACTGCTGCTAGAATCGTTTGTGGACCAAGTTGACAAAGCCTTTCGTACACGTCAACCTAGTAGACCCACAAGTCAGCCTCCAAATCTGTCCCAAACAGCATACAACCTGAAATTTCTAGCCAGATTCAAATTAATTTAAAAACTAAACATACCTTAATTTAAATTCAATGAAATTTTACCCGCACAAAAACAATGAAATTTAAAATATCAAAATCGGAAAGAAAAAAGTTTTTGGAACTAATTGCCTGTTTGCTGTATTTTTTCATTTTATAGCCCATTTATTATTACTTACAGCCCATTTCATATTCTCCTCGTCTTGAAAGATTTCCGGCCCAGCAGGGCGTAGAAAAGCAAGTAGGCCTACGTTGGTTATTCTGCAAAAACCAAAATAGCTGGCTAGCCATTTTTAGAAAGGAAAAAAACAAACTGGGCTGGTCATGTGCTAAACATATAAAAGCCTAGGCTAGATGGGCCAGAGGTCCCGCACAACCCAGTCGATACCCTTCTCCGTCCCAAAAAACCAAAATTACTGCGCGTGCTACTGGGTCCCTACTGTCTTCCTAACCATGTACAGTCATCTCCTTATTCCTCTCGGTTGTTGAGTGCTGACCATGTTGACAACACCGGAGGTCAGCGCTGCGGCGAGTGGACCAAGGCGGAGGATGATGGTGAGGCCTCAGATGGGAACACACAGGAGCCGGGGAAGATGCACAGATTTTAGGGTGCGATGTGGCCACGATGCGTGCGCGGCAGCACAGCCAGCCATAGGAGGTGGGAGCAGGCGGTCCCGTCGGTGCTAGTTTGGCTTTGGCGGCTCGAGGAAGAAGAGACTGAAGAAACATGACAGACGTTGAATGTCAATCCAACATTCAAGGTTGGCACAATCGTTTGTTGACTAAGCCGACACCAAGTAGCATACTTTTTTATATATAGGAAGAAAAGAAAAACTGGGCTCGTTCGCCTGATAACATTCCCGAAACTGCGATCGTTTGATCTTGTGTCGCAACTAAAACTGCGAGGATAATGCGTTCGTCTGCCGTCCTCCTCCTAGGGAACGTTCGCCACATAAGTGACTAGCACCCTTGGTTTTCAACCAAGAGGTCTTGTGTTCGAGTCCCATGAACTCTCAATTTTGTCCTCCTTCCTTCCTCACAAAAAGGGGAAAGAAATTCAAAGACTTGAGAAGGCATACAGAACAAGCTAGTGTACCAGTAAAGAGACATTGCTGAGTTTTAGAAAAAAGAGAGATGTGCTCCTATAGCTGGTTCGAATCCAAACCTAGACTATGACTATATATGGTGCTATGCTACTCTGCAAGTAATGAAGCTGACATATCCAACGTTTGCTTCTCCTCTTCTCTACTTACTCTGCCTAGCATCAGAAGCTCTGGCTGCAGCAACCATGTCCACTGGCTGCTCGTCCACCTGTTCTTCAGCAGGCAACAACCAGATATGCGCCAAGTCACCACCCGTACCATCGCCTGTGGGTCTCATCACACCCCTGCCGGCACGCGCACCGCAACCGATTGCTCATTGCAACCCGCTGCCATTGGTGTGGTTCCACTGCTGCAAATCACGCAGAGTCATCCATCACGTCTCAACCACAATCCTCAACCCTTGCCGAGTCTTCTACAAATGCCCGAATCATGGGTAATAATATGTTTAAGTGTTGTTCTGCTGCGTTCAGTTGCTGATTTTTTTAATAGTTTGGTTGATGATCTTCCAATTTGATTCATGCAGAAAAGGGAAGATTCATGTGATTTTTATTTCTGGGAAGTTGCCGATGTGGGGGAATGCAACTACGCTGATTATTTGGTTAGCCGAGGAATCCCAATACCAGCAGGTTGGGGTGTTGAACAAGTAACTAAAGGAATGGCAGAAGAGGAAGATGTAGAGCAGAAAGTTAAAGATGCAGTTCTTCTGATCATGGCCAAGCAATAGCTGCTGAACGGCCTTGTCAACAATGAGGATATGAAAGAGCTTGTGAATATAATGGGAAAAATTGATGTACTCTGTAGGATGATTGTCTCTTTATTTGCAGTGTATGTAGCACTCGTGATGTATTCAGTGTCTATGACATGAGAACTTTGCTGAAACTAGTAATGAATGAAACCTGCGTAGCAGGCTGGGCATAGTGTTGTGAACATCTAATGATTTCTATTAACGGAAATCAGGGGGTATCCCCTTTTGCTCATAAATAAATAAGTAGCAGAGGCCCTTTTGGCAATAAATAAATAAATTAGCAGAGGCCATGTCGGGTCAGCTTTGTTCTCATTCGAAGAAGTCGAGCAAATTGCAGTCTAACAGCAAACTATGTCATCAAATTCAAGTTTCACAGCCAAATATGAGTACAACTAAACAACAGCGTCATCATGTTTTAGTCATCATACAATCACCAAACACAAATCAGCATACATAACAAGTGATGTTCTCACAGCAAAATACTAAAAAATCATGTTCATCAGGTTTCAGTTGTCATAGCAAACACAATTTCACATTGTAGATAAAAAACGTCTTCTGACAGGCAAATACGACAAAAGCAATGTAATCATCATCCGCAGCAGCAGCGTCAACATCTTCGCCATGTGTATCCGTCTGAATTGTAATTCCCCATGGTGTCATCTTCTTCTTCGTCCTCAACATCCTCGAACGTTGGCTTCTTCTTGATCAACTCTTGGATGTCCACAGCACAACAAGAAATCTTTTCGCCGGCATCATTGACGTGATGGTTCTCAAAGATATTAGGAACATCTGTGTTATCTTGTACATCAGGAGCAGTGTAAGCACCATCTTGTTGTGCAACTTCATTAAACAAATTCCTCTACTCAAATCTTTGCAATACTCTCCAGTCATCGCTGCGTGCAAATGTGTCTTCCAAGAAAAATATATGTGTTGCTTGATTTGCCAAAATAAAAGGCTCGTTGGTCTGGTATGCTGCCTTGACATTGATGCATTTGAAATAATCATCAGCTCTGGGTTTTGCGATCCTGGAAAACAGGTTATACCAACGCCAGCACAATAGAACCACACACCGATGATCCTCGAAAATGGAGATATACTGCAACTGAACAATGTCTGTTATGTTAGCATACATTTCAGTTGTCTCTTTGTCATCCGTATCCATGCTCATGATGGCACAGTTTTGTGTCTTCCTGCCTTCATCTCGTACAAAGGTGTTGTAGCGCACATCTCCAACAACGCAAGATTTATAATGTCTTACCCGAGTATCAGGACCCATTGCTAGTGAGTAAAGGGCATCATCAGCTGCCTGCTCATCCTCCCGCATCTTCTTAACCTATGGTTAGAAAATAGACAAGCTGATCATCTTATGTACTCAATATATTAAAAAAACTAACAGTGCAATTCAAAAGCTTACATGGCTCTTGAACCATTTCGCAAATCCTGCCATAACCAGTTTGTCAATGTTTCTTGGATTTTGCGGCAGTAACTCCTTTGTAGATGCTGCACAACATAGTGATCGCGTCAAACATCTAAATATATAAGAATGTGCTGCAAGTTTAGTAGATTACGATGTATAAGCTGCAGTACTTAGCACTTACTTGATATAAGGTAGTATCTCAGGATAGTTATTCAACACATACCAAACCATTTTTTCCAAAGCTTTAGGTTTGTCTTCTTGTCGACTCTTCCCTGTAACTCGAATAGAATAATCGAAAACATTGAGCCCAGGATTGTCTTCACCCACCTCTTTGCTAAGGTGATCAGCTATTTCAATGTATTTTAAGCAGAATGTCAAGGCTTCTGTAGCAATGTAGGCCTCAGCAATGGAACCCTAGGGTCTAGCTCTGTTCCTAACATAGCCCTTGAAAGTGCCTAGCCGCCTTTCAATAGGGTACATCCAGCCATATTGTACTGGACCTCTAAGTAGTGCCTCATCAGGTAGATGAAATGCCAAATGCACCATCACATCAAAGAAGGCTGGAGGATATATCTTCTCAAGGTCGCATAGGATACTTGGTATCTTGTCTCTAAGACGCTCCAAAGCATTTATCCTGATATTTCTACTGCAGAGTTCCCTGAAGAATTGTCCCAACTCTGCAACTGCTCTGTATAAGCCAGGGCAGCCCAATCCTCTAAGGATAACAGGTAAAACCCTTTGAAGTAGGACGTGGCAGTCATGAGTTTTCAACCCTTGTACCTTGTTTCCATCTGCACTGACTCTCCTTTCAGGGTTGGAAGCAAATCCATGTGGGAATCTCACATGCGACAGGACCTCGCAGAATTCTTTTCTTTTTACCTTGTCCAAGACGTATACAGCTGATGCCATATCTCGTGGTTTACCTTCATCTTGCACCTGCAAATCCTGTCTGATACCCAGGTGTGTCAAATCAATCCTAGATTTTAAGGTATCTTTCATCTTGCCTTCAATATTAAGAAGTGTGCCAATAATGCTGTCACATATATTTTTCTCGATGTGCATCACATCAAGATTATGCCGCAGATCTAAATCTTTCCAGTACTCCAAGTCCCACAAAGTGGACCTGCGGGTAAACAATAATCTCTCTTCTGCCCTGCCACGCTTCCTTTTCCCGCTACCATTACCAGGATGGTTTCCTGGTGTAATATGCCTGACCTTCTCTAATTCCACTTGCAACTCATCGGCGGTGAGCCTCTTTGGCGCATCACGGTTTTCATGCTTTGCATTGAACACATGTATTCGGTATTTTCTAGGATGCGGCTTGTCCTTGGCAAGGAAACAAAAGTGTCCAATGTAACAGATCTTGCTAAGTATTGCGTATGATAGTGGATTCCTATCAGAGCGAACACATTCATTGTAACCATGTGTCATTCTCCCTGACATAGTGCCCAAAGCCGGATAATCATGGATGCACAAAATTATAATAGCACGCAGAAAGAAATAAGCTGGTGGGCTGCTATATAGGTCTCGAGTGAGAACACCCCTCCATAGCTGTTGAAGTTCCACCACAAGAGGCTCCATGAACAAATCAAAATCCTTTCCAAGACTTTTTGGACCTGGGATCAGCAAGGCCATCATGTAGTTTGATTCTTTTGTGCAGACATTTGGAGGCATGTTGTAAGGGATAACAAGCACTGGCCACATGCTATATGTGGCGCTCTGGTGGCCAAATGGGTTAAATCCATCTAAAGCTAAGCCAAGTCTAATGTTTCTCAGGTCAGCAACAAAATTTTTGTGTTTCTGATTGAAGCTTTTCCACTCACTACCATGAGATGGATGGCTCATTACATTCTGATCTCTATACTCCTGGTTCCTAGAATGCCATAGTACTTCCTCTCTTGTTTCAGTATCATGAAACAACCTCTACAATCTTGGTATAATTGGAAAATGTCTCAGAACAATATGAGGAATCCTCTTCACAGCATCGCCATCTTTCCACCTTGATGATTTGCATTTCGGGCATTCACTTAAGTTGGCATAATCCTTCCGGAACAAAACACAATTATTCTTACAAACATGGATCATATCATATCCAATTCCATCTACACGAAGGAAATTCTTCATTTTACTGTAGGTGTGTGGCAGCTCAGACGCATCTGGGAGAGATTTGCGGAAAGCATCCAACATCGCATCGAATGATTTGTTGGTCATCCCTTAGATGTCTTCACCTGAAGAAAGGTGACCATAGCTGAGAATACTGACAGCTTATTTCCTGGGGTGACAACCACATTGCATTGTTCCAACATGCAGGCCCACTGTTTTTCTTCTGCAGGTGAAAGTTCACCGAATGCATGAGCGTTTCGTAGCATTCTTTCAATGTTAGTCAAACTCACTGGCTCCGCCACCACCACCTCGTCCTCATCTTCCACCTGAGCATCAAGAAAATCAAGATGGTGATCTGCTGCTTCCACATAGTCAATAACATTGATGTTCACAGTTTCACCATGATGAACCCACCTAGTATATGTGACCGACATCCCATACAAGTTTAGATGATTTTGCACAGTTGACTGGGGTCTTGTAACTGAATTCATGAAACTGCTACACGGGCAGAGCACATCTGATTTCGGACCATCGTACTCAGCTTTGATAAAGTTCATGAATTTTTCAACCCCCTCGACATATGCAGCAAAGAATCTTTGAGCAGAAGTTATCCAAGTCATGTCCATCTGTTAGACATATAAATTAGTTCTTCTACTAGATATTACAGGAAAAACATATATGTTTTTTTATGAAGTCTGGAAAAAAATACCTAGGTCGATGTCTAAAGCTATGGCAAGATATTTGGACGAGCAGATCTAAGTAACGAAATATATGTAAAGCTAATTCAGCAAACAGATTTGAGTGCTAAATTATGGCAGGCTGTTTCAGCAGTCAGTGAGGCCGAGCACACAGCCATCGAACTATCGAAGGCCATCGCAGCAACAAAGATCGAGTATAAAACGGTGTACAGCTATTTCACCTAACAGATTGGCTACTAGACCATGGAAATCTATGTCACAATAAATATATGGCAGGACATTTTAGCAACTAATCAGCCTTGGCATGCCATCTCAGCTAAGCAGATTGAGTGCAGAACAGGGCAAGGAAGCTTCTTAAGTAGAGCATATTGACTATAAACTACTTCGGCAAACAGTGAGATTAACAACGTCTATCAGCTCACATTCAGCGCTACACCGACATGCACGGGGCCTCAGTCTAGAATGCGCGTACTGTGGGAGAATCTGGCCGCCGTGCGTCTCCACACGAACATCGCCAGCAGCGGTGGTGCTGACCATCGTGCGCCTCCACAAGAACATGACCAGCGATGGCGGCACGGCTAGAGGACGACAGTCTACGAGAGCGTACTGTGGGAGCGAGAGGATTGTCGTGCGCCCCCGCGATGAACTGCAGCGCCGACGTATCGGCGCGGTGGGGAGGGCGGCATTGGCGGAGCGAATGGAGTGGAGGGG